>NW_025756148.1:0-6880 GCF_021184085.1 Oncorhynchus gorbuscha
TGCTATACAGAATATAGCCCTATTTGGTAAAAGACCAAGTCCATATTATGGCAAGAACAGCTCAAATAGGCAAAGAGAAACAACAGTCCATCATTACGTTAAGACACGAAGGTCAGTCAATCTGGTAAATGTTAGTAAGTTTGAAAGTTTCTTCAAAGGCAGTCGCAAAAACCATCAAGCACTATGATGAAACTGGCTCTCATGAAGACCTAGTTACCTCTGCTGCAGAGGATAAGTTCATTAGAACTGCACCTCAGAAATTGCAGCCCAAATAAATGCTTCAGAGAGTTCAAGTAACAGACACATCTCAACATCAATTGTTCAAAGGAGACTGCGTGAATCAGGCCCTCATGGTCGAATTGCTGCAAAGAAATCACTACTAAAGGACACCAATAATAAGAAGAGACTTGCTTGGGCCAAGAACCACGAGCAATGGCCATTCAACCAATAGCACAATGACCAAAAAACACACCTCCATACTTGGTAAGGGCTATTTGACCAAGGAGAGTGATGGTGCTGCATCACATTACCTGACCTCCACAATCACCTGACCTCAAACCAATCGAGATGGTTTGGGAGGACTTGGACCACAGAGTGAAGTCAAATCAGCCAACAAGTGCTCAGCATATGTAGGAACTCCTCAAGACCGATGGAAAAGCATTCCTCGTGAAGCTGGTTGAGAGAGTGCCATCAAGGAAAAAGGGTGCCTACTTTGAAAAATCTCAAATCTCAAATATATTTTGATTTGTTTGACACTTTTTGGTTACTTCTGTCTTATTTCATAGTTTTGATGTCTTCACTATTATTCTACAATGTAGAAACTAGTCAAAATAATGTACTGTAATGGTCCTGTAATGGTCCTACTCCCTAAATGTCCCAATACAAATTACAGTCCAACAGAATGTCACTCCACCCGTCAGAAACTCTTTGGTTTTGTCTCTCCCCGGGTGATTTGGTTTGCTTAACAAACATTACAGGAACATTACAGGAACTGCTGCGACTCTTTAGCCTATTAGCCGAATATGCTGCGGTGTTGAGCAAAGTGATAAGGGAGGGAGAGTGAGAGAGGGAGAGAGAGGGAGAGCGAGGGGGCGTGAGAGAGACAGAGAGGGAGAAATCTGGGTTGATATGGCTGGGTTACACACAAGGCCACCTAAACAGTAACAAACTCCAACAGACAAACAGGACTTACAGTTCCCAAAACATACTGTCCTTTAATTTTCCATAAACTCTCTCTGTCCCGTCTTCTAGCCTGACTGTCACCTCCACCTCCACCTGCGCTGGGCTGACAACCCTTACGTATCAGGGACCGTCCACACCAAAGACTCCGCCCCCGGACTCATCATGGGTGCAGGTGAGTAACCACGACAACCACCGCCCAGTTACATCATTACTGAAGTGGCCATTAGCTTTACTTATTATTATCTGTATGTGACACTGTAATAGCTTCTGTCTAGGGTCACTAACACTAGGACCCCCTCACAGTTTGCTAGTGAACAGGCTCTGGCTAGGCCTTTTAGTCTAAGTAAGGTTTAGCCTACTTGTTCTAGTTCTAGGGATTACAGCCCCATTATAGGAAGGCAGCTCTGAGCCTGTTGTTTTGCTAGCTCTATGTGCTGTAGTACAATGGAGCCCTCAGGCAGACAGTGGGGCCCCTAAAGCAGGCTGGACATAATGCATGCTTACGTCATGCAGACAGTGGGGCCCCTAAACAAGGCTGGACATAATGCATGCTTACGTCATGCAGACAGTGGGGCCCCTAAACAAGGCTGGACATAATGCATGCTTACGTCAGGCAGACAGTGGGGCCCCTAAAGCAGGCTGGACATAATGCATGCTTACATCAGGCAGACAGTGGGGCCCCTAAACAAGGCTGGACATAATGCATGCTTACGTCATGCAGACAGTGGGGCCCCTAAACAAGGCTGGACATAATGCATGCTTACGTCATGCAGACAGTGGGGCCCCTAAACAAGGCTGGACATAATGCATGCTTACATCAGGCAGACAGTGGGGCCCCTAAACAAGACTGGACATAATGCAGGCTTACCTCAGGCAGACACGGTGAAGGAGATCTAGTCGTGGTGCTATGTGTGTGTTCCACGGTTCATCAAGCACACTATCCACCAAAACGTTCCCGGGGTGCTCTATTTTTGACAAACCCACAGTATATGGATTTAAAACATCCCGCTCCTCTAGACGACCTGGATTTACCCCAGAAAGGCAGTGGGTTAGAGGAATGGAGGAGTACTTCAACCCCAGAGAAGAGTTCATTGCAAGTCATTGCTGCTTTTATCTATTGAATATTTGGCATTTCTGTGTGGGCACCCCTGGAGGAAAGCTAAAATAGGGGTCTGTAGGGAAGGGGATAAATGGGCTGCCTCATCTCCTGAGTGAGTACGAGATGCCTCGACATTCCTTGCATCCCCCCTCCTCTCTTCCCTTATTCCCACTGTTAAGAACGAGAGGAAAATTACCCTCCATCTGAAATGATTTGTCGGCGCAGGAGGCTTTGATCCAACAGATCACCCTCCTCCCTAATTTTTACTTCTTCACTCTCTTTTTATCAAAATGAGACAGTTGGAAGAGCATTTTCGTTCTCGACGCTGTGTTCAAAGGGAGAGCATTAATAGCCTGGAGATCCCTGTGCTCGTACAAAAAAGGGTTCCAAAAGAGTTCTTTGGCTGTCCCCATAAGAGAACCCTTTTTTGGTTCCAGGTAGGAAAGGGTTTAACCTGGAGCCAAAAGGGTTCTACCTGGAAACAATAAGGTTTCTTCAAAGAGTTCTCCTATGGGGACAGCCAATGAATCCTTTTAGGTTTTAGAAATCACATTTTATTTGTAGTGCTGTGACTAGGGCTGTTACGTGACCGTATTACCGCCACACCGGCGGTCACGAGTCATGATGGCAGTCAAATTCCATGTGACCGCTTAGTCATGGTAATTGGGCCTACCTGGTACTCCGCACTCTATTGTCCCTCTAATCACTCTGACATCAACACTTCATGAGAGCCCATGAGCTCATGTGGCGCAACATTTCTATAGGCTATGCAATTGTGTGAGAAAACAGAGTGATGGCCTCTATTAAAAAGAGGAGGATCCCATCAGCTTTCTGTAGACTAGGCCTACTATATTTATTTCTTCCTAATATTTAGCACATTGCTTCTCTTTAAAACAGGAGTATAGCCTACCTGGCTGGCATGAAAATGAACCATGGGAAACGCGTCCTCCATTTGCTATTTAAGTCCATAGATTACATTTTTTCCCGCTGCTCCTGTTTCGAGACAGGTGTATGATAATGGTCCGTTCTTAATCAAAATAAATATATTTTTAAATATAATAAATATATTTTTTATTATTTTTAAAGAAAAGATTAGATCAAGAATAGAGTGATGGGTGAGAATATTAGACTATCACTTGTGAATGATATATTATCACTTGTGAATGATGACCAGCTTATTAAGGCAAACAGCGCATGATTTTGTTTGCGACTTTTTGAAATCATAGTCGCACATATAGGTTTATATCACAACTAAAGTGGCCAAATAGCTTCTTAAAATAAAGCAGATTTTTTTAGCTTTACAACAGGTGTAGAGCCTAACTGGCATACATACGCAGCAATTTTCACCATTAAAATGCACCTTTATAATAAAAGCATTACATGCATAATTGCATTTTTGGTCACTTTTGAGAATGGTGTTTTCCTGCTAATGGAAGATTTGTGCTTACAGCCTACTGCCATGGTAGTTTATCTACATTTTAAGTTGTCGCATCCCACAACTGTCCCGGACTATGTTTGGGATATTTATTTCTTGCACAGAATATAATAAGTCAACTGTTGTACTATGGGGGATAGTAGATTGACATAGGCTAGTGCTTTTGCTGTTTATTAGACCTACTCATCTTGTTGGCTGATGAGAGTAAATGTGGACAGTTCTTCCAATATCTTCAATATGCGCATCGGAATTGGATAAGGACGCGCGCAGTTGCATCCCCGATGTGTCTGTCTTCACTTGTAGCCTGTGAGAAAGATCTGACCATGTGACTGAGAGCCATGTGGGTGAGAGGTGCCTCGGCACCAGTGGGGAGAAGGGAATTTTATGTATTATATTCAGCCCAAGGGCACATCGGCCACTGGCCGCAAAAGGCCTGGATTTTTTTAGGGGGCTTATGTCCACACAAAGTGGATGCAGCCGGGGAAATTCAAGGTATTATCAAGTGAGTCAGCCATCTCTTATTTATTTTTGTAGGTGTTTTATTAAAACTGCCTTGTTGGTGTCACGGATCCCTCTGAAACTTTCATTGCGCACACCTGGCCCCTATTCCCACTGATTGTATTTGTATATAAGTGCCCTTTGGTTTCCATTGGGCGGTCGATTATTGTTACAATGTCCGTTGGTGCGTGTGAGTACCTGTGCTGTGTGTTTAGGCTTTCGTGCCCTTGTGGATTGCGCAGATGATTACGGTGCTCGTCCCGCGTGATAATCATTGTGCCACTTGTGTTATTTATTCAAGGTACTCCTCGCTCTTTTGTTTTGGGTTTCTACCCTGTGTTTTGTTACGTGTTTGTTTGGTCTTCGTCCCCGTGCCTTTACACGGCACGCCGTAATTTGGGCTTAATAAAAACCCATATTACGCATTGCTGCGCCTGTCTCCCGAATCATTCATACCTACATGACAATTGGTTAAGGGCTTGTAAGTAAGCATTTCACTGTAAGGTCTACACCTGTTGTATTCGGCGCATGTGACAAACACAATTTGATTTGACTTGTCAACTTGCGAATGAGAGACGAAGCAGAGCTCATGCCTTTCATGCAACTTTTTTTCAAATCATCATTAGAGTTGCATCATGCTGCCTTAGAATGTATTACAAATCAAAACAGATAGCCCAGCATTTCTATCATAAATAAAGTTACATAAATAACTCTAAATGAAGCATATAGCAGTACCTATTTCTTTGTTAACCGCACTTTAAAATCATATAAAATAATGGCATGGAATTCCAAGCATATCTTGTCTGCTAAATGAACTAGTGTCGCCAACAGCCATTTGGCACAGCCAGGTCAGGGCCTAACATAAGGACGGCTCAGAATATGTCATTCTGTTCTTCTGAAATAGACTACATTTTCTTCATATCATGTTTCTTTAGACCGGTCTAAAATAAATAATGGATTTATTTCGATGGTGTAGGCTATATTATATGGATTTATTAGACTTTTTAACATGTACCGTAATTGCTGCACTATTAAGCGCACCTGAATATAAACCGCACCCACTGAATTATAAAAAAATATGTATTTTGTACATAAATACGCCGCACATGTCTATAAGCCGCAGGTGCCTACCGGTACATTGAAACAAATTCACTTGGTCACTATCTTCCTCCTCCTGTGCACTGAAACCACTGAAGTCATCTCCTTCGGTGTCGGAGTTGAATAGCCTCAGAATTGCTTCATCCGACGTTGTATCGTTTTCATTGTCGCTCTCGTCACTTTCATCCGGAGGCAAATACCCCGCTGAGCTCATGCTGCCCCTTCAACACGCAGGAGTCCAGCCTTTCGAAACCCGTGGATAATAGTGGATTTTTTTGACAATGCTCCACGCTGTCAGGACCCACTGGCAGACTTGACCATAAGATGCTCTTCGCCTGCGGCCCGTTTTAGTGAAGGATTTCTCCCCACTTATCATCCAAGCCTCCCACTGAACAAGGAGCGCCACCTTAAATGCACGATTTACACTGATGTCGAGTGGCTGCAAATACTTTGGGCCATCTGCTTTTCTTCCCTCTGAAAGCCTTTGTTGTCTTTCTGCACTGAGTCAGTTCCTCACGCTGCTGTTTCCAACGTCTTATCATCGACTCATTAAGGCCAAGCTCCCGTGCAGCAGCACTCTTTCCTTTTCCAACAGCCAGATCGATCGCCTTCAACTTGAAAGCTGCATCATATGCATTTCTCCGTGTCTTTGCCATGATGAGGGTGACAAAATTACTACCGTAATCAGAATGATGGGAAGTTTGAGCGCGCTCGATTTTACGTCACATTATGTGACGGTGCTCAGTTTTTTGGCGGCACGAATCATGTGAAAGCGGGAAAAATAAATAAATTAGCCGCGTCATTGTATAAACCGCGAGGTTCAAAGTGTGGGAATAAAGTAGCGTCTTATAGTCCAGCAATTATGGTAGATGTTCCAACGGTCTGCATCAGTGGCTTGTAAGGCTATGCGTGGAAGCCAGCTAAATGTGTTTATGTCAATCAACGGTCAATAACCGTGCGACCAGCAGTTATTTGCTTGACAATCACCCGGCTGACAAAATTTCACGACCACCACAGCCCTAGCTGAGACATTCACGGCTGCTGCCTGCTCATTCAATTAACTATTTCTCTCTCTCTCTCCCTCTCTCTCCTGTATATGTTCCTGACTCTAAATCTATATATTTTTTAAAGAAAATGCTGAAACATGCAGGAGCTCATCTGATCATGACCTCTCTCCCTCTCTCTCTCTCTCTCTCTCTCTCTCTCTCTCTCTCTCTCTCTCTCTCTCTCTCTCTCTCTCTCTCTCTCTCTCTCTCTCTCTCTCTCTCTCTCTCTCTCTCTCTCTCTCTCTCTCTCTCTCTCTCTCTCTCTCTCTCTCTCTCTCTCTCTCTCTCTCTCAATTCAATTAAAGGGGCTTTATTGGCATGGGAAACATGTGTTAACATTGCCAAAGCAAGTGAGGTAGATAATATACAAAAGTGAAATAAACAATAAAAATGAACAGTAAACCGTACACATACAGAAGTTTCAAAACAATACATTACAAATGTGATATTATATATATATATAAATATACACAGTGTTGTAACAATGTACAAATGGTTAAAGTACACAAGGGAAAATAAATA
>NW_025756149.1:0-6879 GCF_021184085.1 Oncorhynchus gorbuscha
CTTCCCCTCACAGTGGGTAACCACCCTTCTCCTCTACAGTGGGTAACTACCCTTCTCATCTACAGTGGGTAACTACCCTTCTCCTCTACAGTGGGTAACTACCCTTCTCCTCTACAGTGGGTAACTACCTTCTCCTCTACAGTGGGTAACTACCCTTCTCCTCTACAGTGGGTAACTACCCTTCTCCTCTACAGTGGGTAACTACCCTTCTCCTCTACAGTGGGTAACTTCACCCGCTTCTCTCCCTCTACAGTGGGTAACTACCCTTCTCCTCTACAGTGGGTAACTACCCTTCTCCTCTACAGTGGGTAACTACCCTTCTCCTTCCGTCCGGAGTTCATTTGTCACATTTAAATGTTTCAGATCATGAAACTAATTCAAATATTACACAATGATAACCCAAGTAATGATTTTGACTAACCCAAGGAAACACAAAATGCAGTTTTTAAGTGATGATTTTATAACTACTGTCTATACTGTCTGTACACACCATCCTCTATAACTACTGTCTATACACACCATCCTATATAACTACTGTCTATACACACCATCCTATATAACTACTGTCTATACACACCATCCTATATAACTACTGTCTATACACACCATCCTATATAACTACTGTCTATACACACCATCCTATATAACTACTGTCTATACACACCATCCTATATAACTACTGTCTATACACACCATCCTATATAACTACTGTCTATACACACCATCCTATATAACTACTGTCTATACACACCATCCTATATAACTACTGTCTATACACACCATCCTATATAACTACTGTCTATACACACCATCCTATATAACTACTGTCTATACTGTCTATACACACCATCCTATATAACTACTGTCTATACACACCATCCTATATAACTACTGTCTATACACACCATCCTATATAACTACTGTCTATACACACCATCCTATATAACTACTGTCTATACACACCATCCTATATAACTACTGTCTATACACACCATCCTATATAACTACTGTCTATACACACCATCCTATATAACTACTTTCGTCTATACACACCATCCTATATAACTACAGTCTATACACACCATCCTATATAACTACTGTCTATACACACCATCCTATATAACTACTGTCTATACTGTCTATACACACCATCCTATATAACTACTGTCTATATAACACCATCCTATATAACTACTGTCTATACACACCATCCTATATAACTACTGTCTATACACACCATCCTATATAACTACTGTCTATACACACCATCCTATATAACTACTGTCTATACACACCATCCTATATAACTACTGTCTATACACACCATCCTATATAACTACTGTCTATACACACCATCCTATATAACTACTGTCTATACTGTCTATACACACCATCCTATATAACTACTGTCTATACACACCATCCTATATAACTACTGTCTATACACACCATCCTATATAACTACTGTCTATACTGTCTATACACACCATCCTATATAACTACTGTCTATACACACCATCCTATATAACTACTGTCTATACTGTCTATACACACCATCCTATATAACTACTGTCTATACACACCATCCTATATAACTACTGTCTGTCCACACCATCCTATATAACTACTGTCTATACACACCATCCTATATAACTACTGTCTATACACACCATCCTATATAACTACTGTCTATACAACACCCTATATAAACTACTGTCTATACACACCATCCTATATAACTACTGTCTGGACACACCATCCTATATAACTACTGTCTATACACACCATCCTATATAACTACTGTCTATACACACCATCCTATATAACTACTGTCTATACGGTCTATACACACCATCCTATATAACTACTGTCTATACACACCATCCTATATAACTACTGTCTATACTGTCTATACACACCATCCTATATAACTACTGTCTATACACACCATCCTATATAACTACTGTCTATACACACCATCCTATATAACTACTGTCTATACACACCATCCTATATAACTACTGTCTATACACCATCCTATATAACTACTGTCTATACACACCATCCTATATAACTACTGTCTATACTGTCTATATACACCATCCTATATAACTACTGTCTATACACACCATCCTATATAACTACTGTCTATATCACACCATCCTATATAACTACTGTCTATACACACCATCCTATATAACTACTGTCTATACACACCCTCCTATATAACTACTGTCTATACACACCATCCTATATAACTACTGTCTATACACACCATCCTCTATATAACTACTGTCTATACACACCATCCTATATAACTACTGTCTATACACACCATCCTATATAACTACTGTCTATACACACCATCCTATATAACTACTGTCTATACACACCATCCTATATAACTACTGTCTGATACACACCATCCTATATAACTACTGTCTAGACACACCATCCTATATAACTACTGTCTATACACACCATCCTATATAACTACTGTCTATACACACCATCCTATATAACTACTGTCCTATACACACCATCCTATATAACTACTGTCTATACACACCATCCTATATAACTACTGTCTATACACACCATCCTATATAACTACTGTCTATCACACACCATCCTATATAACTACTGTCTATACACACCATCCTATATAACTACTGTCTATACTGTCTATACACACCATCCTATATAACTACTGTCTATGTCTATAGCACCATCCTATATAACTACTGTCTATACACACCATCCTATATAACTTACTGTCTATACACACCATCCTATATAACTACTGTCTATACACACTATCCTATATAACTACTGTCTATACACACCATCCTATATAACTACTGTCTATACACACCATCCTATATAACTACTGTCTATACACACCATCCTATATAACTACTGTCTATACACACCATCCTATATAACTACTGTCTATACTGTCTATACACACCATCCTATATAACTACTGTCTATACACACCATCCTATATAACTACTGTCTATACACACCATCCTATATAACTACTGTCTATACTGTCTATACACACCATCCTATATAACTACTGTCTGGACACACCATCCTATATAACTACTGTCTATACACACCATCCTATATAACTACTGTCTATACACACCATCCTATATAACTACTGTCTATACTGTCTATACACACCATCCTATATAACTACTGTCTGGACACACCATCCTATATAACTACTGTCTGGACACACCATCCTATATAACTACTGTCTATACACACCATCCTATATAACTACTGTCTATACGGTCTATACACACCATCCTATATAACTACTGTCTATACACACATCCTATATAACTACTGTCTATACTGTCTATACACACCATCCTATATAACTACTGTCTATACACACCATCCTATATAACTACTGTCTATACACACCATCCTATATAACTACTGTCTATACACACCATCCTATATAACTACTGTCTATACACACCATCTATATAACTACTGTCTGCTACACCATCCTATATATTCCTGTCTATACTGTCTGTACACACCATCCTATATAACTACTGTCTATACACACCATCCTATGTAACTACTGTCTATACACCATCCCTATATAACTACTGTCTATACACACCATCCTATGTAACTACTGTCTAGCACACACCATCTATATAACTACTGTCTATACACACCATCCTATGTAACTACTGGATGTTTGTTGTTTTGGAAGCAGTGTTATAATATTTATAGGCTTCTTCATTATTTTATTTGTATTTTTGTGGGATCTGTGTATTGGTGTGTATTGTCTGTGTGTATTGTCTGTGTTTATTGTCTGTGTATTGTCTGTGTTTATTGTCTGTGTGTCTGTGTGTATTGTCTGTGTGTATTGGTGTGTATTGTCTGTGTGTATTGTCTGTGTGTGATCATTGTCTGTGTGTATTGTCTGTGTGGTTGTCTGTATTTGGGTGTGTATTGTCTGTGTGTATTGATGTGTATTGCCTGTGTATTGGTGTGTATTGTCTGTGTGTATTGTCTGTGTGCATTGGTGTGTATTGTCTGTGTGTATGCGTCTGTGTGTATTGTCTGTGTATTGGTGTGTATTGTCTGTGTGTATTGGTGTGTGTCTGTCTGTGTGTATTGTCTGTGTGTATTGGTGTGTGTCTGTGTGTATTGTCTGTGTGTATTGTCTGTGTATTATTGGTGTGTATGTCTGTGTGTATTGTCTGTGTGTATTGTCTGTGTGTATTGATGTGTATTGTCTGTGTGTATTGATGTGTATTGTCTGTGTTATTGGTGTGTATTGTCTGTGTGTATTGTCTGTGTATTGTCTGTGTGTATTGGTGTGTATTGTCTGTGTGTATTGGTGTGTATTGTCTGTGTGTATTGGTGTGTATTGTCTGTGTGTTTGTCTGTGTGTATTGTCTGTGTGTATTGTCTTGGTATTGGTGTGTATTGTTATTACTGCACTGTTGGAGCTAGGAAAAAAATAACGATAACATCTGTTAAATCTGTGTTTGGTCAACCAATAAGATCTGTTAAATCTGTGTTTGGTCAACCAATAACATCTGTTTAAATCTGTGTTTGGTCAACCAACATCTGTTAAATCTGTGTTTGGTCAGCCAATAACATCTGGTAAATCTGTGTTTGGTCAACCAATAAGATCTGCTAAATCTGTGTTTGGTCAACCAATCACATTTGATTTGATGTTTTGATCTAAAAACAACTGTCCAACTGACTGAACAGATCAACCTAAAATACCTCGAGTTACACGGCCTGCGGCTCTCCTCCCCGCGTCTTCCCGTGCATCATCATCATCTCATCCTCTCATATCGTGGTTCGCCTGTCTCATATCGATGTTTTCTTCTCTCAAATGGAGCGCTCAAGCTCAGCTTCTACTCACATAAAGTACACTCTGCTGCCACCCGGGTGAGTGAAATGCCGTTTCAGCTACGGTAAAGCTCAAATAAATTGGTCTAAATTAACCTGTGTGGGCCTTCAGTGGATAACCTATTAGACCTTCAGTGGATAACCTATTGGGCCTTCAGTGGATAACCTATTAGACCTTCCAGTGGATAACCTATTGGACCTTCAGTGGATAACCTATTATTGGTCCTAGTCCTTCAGTGGATAACCTATTGGTTCTAGACCTTCAGTGTATAACATATTGGTCCTTCGTCCTTCAGTGGATAACCTCTTGGTCCTGACCTTCAGTGTACAACATATGGGACCTAGTCCTTCAGTGGATAACCTATTTGTCCTAGACCTTCAGTGGATAACCTATTGGACCTTCAGTGGATAACCTATTGGACCTAGTCCTTCAGTGGATAACCTATTGGACCTTCAGTGGATAACCTATTGGTAGGCCCTAGGCCTTCAGTGGATAACCTATTGGTCCCTAATCCTTCAGTGGATAACCTATTGGACCTTAGTCCTTCAGTGGATAACCTATTGGTCCTAGTCCTTCAGTGGATAACCTATTGGACCTTCAGTGGATAACCTATTGGTACTAGTCCTTCAGTGAATAACCTATTGGTCCTTCAGTGGAAAACCTATTCAGTGGACAACCTAGACCTTCAGTGGATAACCTATTGGTCATAGTCCTTCAGTGGATAACCTATTGGTCCTAGGCCTTCAGTGGATAACCTATTGGTCCTTCAGTGGATAACCTATTGGTCCTAGTCCTTCAGTGGATAACCTATTGGTCCTTCAGTGGATAACCTATTGGTCCTAGTCCTTCAGTGGATAACCTATTGGTCCTTCAGTGGATAACCTATTGGTCCTTCAGTGGATAACCTATTGGTCCTAGTCCTTCCTAGTCCTTCAGTGGATAACCTATTGGTCCTTCAGTGGATAACCTATTGGGCCTTCAGTGGATAACCGATTGGTCCTTCAGTGGATAACCTATTGGTCCTAGTCCTTCAGTGGATAACCTATTGGTCCCTAGTCCTTCAGTGGATAACCTGTGGTCCTAGTCCTTCAGTGGATAACCTATTGGTCCTAGTCCTTCAGTGGATAACCTATTGGTACTAGTCCTTCAGTGAATAACCGATTGGTCCTTCAGTGGAAAACCTATTGGTCCTAGTCCTTCAGTGGATAACCTATTGGTCCTAGTCCTTCAGTGGATAACCTATTGGTCCTAGTCCTTTCAGTGGATAACCTATTGGTACTAGTCCTTCCAGTGGATAACCGATTTGGACCTTCGGTAGATAACCTATTGGTCCTAGGCTTCTGTGGATAACCTATTGGTCCTTCAGTGGATAACCTATTGGACCTTCAGTAGATAACCTATTGGTCCTAGGCCTTCTGTGGATAAGCTATTGGTCCTTCAGTGGATAACCTATTGGTCGTAGTCCTTCAGTTGATAACCTATTGGTCCTAGTCCTTCAGTGTATAACCTATTGGTCCTTCAGTGGATAACCTATTGGTCCTAGGCCTTCAGTGGATAACCTATTGGTCCTTCAGTGGATAACCTATTGGTCCTAGGCCTTCAGTGGATAACGTATTGGACCTTCAGTGTATAACATATTGGTCCTAGTCCTTCAGTGGATAACCTATTGGTACTAGTCCTTCAGTGTATAACATATGGGTCCTAGTCCTTCAGTGGATAACCTATTGGTACTAGTCCTTCAGTGGATAACCGATTGGTCCTAGGCCTTCAGTGGATAACCTATTGGTCCTAGGCCTTCAGTGGATAACCTATTGGTCCTAGTCCTTCAGTGGATAACCGATTGGACCTTCAGTGTATAACATATTGGTCCTAGTCCTTCAGTGGATTACCTATTGGTCCTAGTCCTTCAGTGGGTAACCTATTGGTCCTTCAGTGGATAACCTATTGGTCCTAGTCCTTCAGTGGATAACCGATTG
>NW_025756150.1:0-6879 GCF_021184085.1 Oncorhynchus gorbuscha
GGTACCGTCAGAGAGAACAGACTGGTACCAGAGAGAACAGACTGGTACCGCTGACCGTGCGGTAGCAGAGAGAACAGACTGGTACCGGGCCAGAGAGAACAGACTGTACCGCTGACCGTGTGGTAGCAGAGAGAACAGACTGGTACCGCTGACTGTGTGGTAGCAGAGAGAACAGACTGGTACCGCTGACTGTGTGGTAGCAGAGAGAACAGAGTGGTACCGTACCATCAGAGAGAACTGACTGTGTGGTAGCAGAGAGAACAGACTGGTACCGTCAGAGAGAACAGACTGGTACCGTCAGAGAGAACAGACTGTGTGGTAGCAGAGAGAACAGACTGGCTGAATGCGGTAGCAGAGAGAACAGGCTGGTAGCAGAGAGAACAGACTGGTACCGTCAGAGAGAACAGACTGGTACCGTCAGAGAACAGACTGGTACCGCTGACTGTGTGGTAGCAGAGAGAGAACAGACTGGTACCGCTGACTGTGTGGTAGCAGAGAGAACAGACTGGTACCGCTGACTGTGTGGTAGCAGAGAGAACAGACTGGTACCGCTGACTGTGGTAGCAGAGAGAACAGACTGGCCAGAGAGAACAGACTGGTACCATCAGAGAGAACAGACTGGTACCGCTGACCGTGCGGTAGCAGAGAGAACAGACTGGTACCATCAGAGAGAACAGACTGGTACCGCTGACCGTGCGGTAGCAGAGAGAACAGACTGGTACCGTCAGAGAGAACAGACTGGTACCGTCAGAGAGAACAGACTGGTACCGCTGACTGTGTGGTAGCAGAGAGAACAGACTGGTACCGCTGACCGTGCGGTAGCAGAGAGAACAGGCTGGTACCGTCAGAGAGAACAGACTGGTACCGCTGACCGTGCGGTAGCAGAGAGAACAGGCTGGTACCGTCAGAGAGAACAGACTGGTACCGCTGACTGTGCGGTAGCAGAGAGAACAGACTGGTACCGTCAGAGAGAACAGACTGGTACCGTCAGAGAGAACAGACTGGCTGACCGTGCGGTAGCAGAGAGAACAGACTGTACCGTCAGAGAACGGTGACCGTGCGGTAGCAGAGAGAACAGACTGGTACCGCTGACCGTGCGGTAGCAGAGAGAACAGACTGGACCGTCCAGAGAGAACAGACTGGTACCGCTGACCGTGTGGTAGCAGAGAGAACAGACTGGTACCGCTGACCGTGCGGTAGCAGAGAGAACAGACTGGTACCGTCAGAGAGAACAGACTGGTACCGCTGACCGTGTGGTAGCAGAGAGAACAGACTGGTACCGCTGACCGTGCGGTAGCAGAGAGAACAGTCTATGACATCATCCCTTGTACTGACATGAGCTCGCTTCTGACCAATCACCATTGCCTGGTTGTACAGCCCTATGTAATATTATAATATTATTCGTACGTGCCACTAAGTAAATGCGTTTTGCAAAACACCTTAGAGTAGAGGGAGTCCATAGCGCATACACTTTTCATACATGTACGATCCCTTGGGAATTGAACCCATGACCTCAGCTTTATTAGCACCATGCCACTGTCATGTTTTGTCATTTATTATCTTGTCTTGTCCCTGCGCTTCCCATTCTATTCGTTTCCTCTGCTGGTCTTATTAGGTTCTTTCCCCTTTCTATCCCTCTCTCTCCCCTCCCTCTCTCACTCTCTCGCTCTCTCTTCTCTCTATCGTTCCGTTCCTGCTCCCAGCTGTTCCTATTCCCCTAATCAATCATTTAGTCTTCCCACACCTGTTCCCGATCCTTTCCCCTGATTAGAGTCCCTATTTCTTCCTTTGTGTTCCGTTCCTGTCCTGTCGGTTCCTTGTCTAGAATTCACCGTGCTGTGTTTGTGTATCGCCCTGTCGTGTCGTGTTTTCCTCAGATGCTGCGTGGTGAGCAGGTGTCTGAGTCTGTCTGGTTCAAGTGCCTTCCCGAGGCAACCTGCTGTTCACCTGCTGTTCAAGATCGAGTCTCCAGTTTGTCCTCGTCATTTCGAGTGAAAGTTGTGTTTTTTGTTTGTATTTACTTTACTGGATTAAAGACTCTGTTTTCGCCAAGTCGCTTTTGGGTCCTCTTTCACCTGCATGACAGAAGGAACCGACCAAGGAATGGACCCAGCGACTTCAGACGCTCGTTACACTGCCGTCGAGATCCAAGGAGCCATGCTCGGCAGACACGAGCAGGAATTGTCTGCTGCTCGCCATGCCGTGGAGAACCTGGCCGCTCAGGTTTCCGACCTCTCTGGACAGTTCCAGAGTCTACGTCTCGTGCCACCTGTTACTTCCTGGCCTGCCGAGCCTCCAGAACCTAGGGTTAATAACCCACCTTGCTACTCCGGGCAGCCCACTGAGTGCCGCTCCTTTCTCACGCAGTGTGAGATTGTGTTCTCTCTCCAACCCAACACATACTCTAGAGAGAGAGCTCGGGTTGTTTACGTCATTTCACTCCTTACTGGCCGGGCTCGAGAATGGGGCACAGCTATCTGGGAGGCAAGGGCTGATTGCTCTAACAAGTTCCAGAACTTTAAAGAGGAGATGATTCGGGTTTTTGACCGTTCAGTTTTGGTAGGGAGGCTTCTAGGGCCCTGGCTTCCTTATGCCAAGGTGAACGGTCCATAACGGATTATTCTATTGAGTTTCGCACTCTTGCTGCCTCTAGTGAGTGGAACGAGCCGGCGCTGCTCGCTCGTTTTCTGGAGGGACTCCACGCAGTGGTTAAGGATGAGATTCTCTCCCGGGAGGTTCCTTCAGATGTGGACTCTTTGATTGCTCTCGCCATCCGCATAGAACGACGGGTAGATCTTCGTCACCGGGCTCGTGGAAGAGAGCTCGCATCAACGGTGTTTCCCTGCTCCGCATCGCAACCATCTCCCTCCTCTGGCTCAGAGTCTGAGCCCATGCAGCTGGGAGGGATTCGCATCTCGACTAAGGAGAGGGAACGGAGGATCACCAACCGCCTGTGCCTCTATTGCGGAGTTGCTGGACATTTTGTTAATTCATGTCCAGTAAAAGCCAGAGCTCATCTGTAAGCGGAGGGCTACAGGTGAGCGCAACTACTCAAGTCTCTCCATCAAAATCCTGTACTACTTTGTCGGTCCATCTACGCTGGACCGGTTCGGGTGCTACATGTAGTGCCTTGATAGACTCTGGGGCTGAGGGTTGTTTCATGGACGAAGCATGGGTTCGGAAACATGACATTCCTTTCAGAGAGTTAGAGAAGCCTACGCCCATGTTCGCCTTAGATGGTAGTCATCTTCCCAGTATCAGATTTGAGACACTACCTTTAACCCTCACAGTATCTGGTAACCACAGTGAGACTATTTCTTTTTTGATTTTTCGTTCACCGTTTACACCTGTTGTTTTGGGTCATCCCTGGCTAGTATGTCATAATCCTTCTATTAATTGGTCTAGTAATTCTATCCTATCCTGGAACGTTTCTTGTCATGTGAAGTGTTTAATGTCTGCCATCCTCCCGTTTCTTCTGTCCCTACTTCTCAGGAGGAACCTGGCGATTTGACAGGAGTGCCGGAGGAATATCATGATCTGCGCACGGTCTTCAGTCGGTCCCGAGCCAACTCCCTTCCTCCTCACCGGTCGTATGATTGTAGTATTGATCTCCTTCCGGGGAACACTCCTCCTCGGGGTAGACTATACTCTCTGTCGGCTCCCGAACGTAAGGCTCTCGAGGATTATTTGTCTGTGTCTCTTGACGCCGGTACCATAGTGCCTTCTTCCTCTCCGGCCGGGCGGGGTTCTTTTTGTTAAGAAGAAGGACGGTACTCTGCGCCCCTGCGTGGATTATCGAGGGCTGAATGACATAACGGTTAAGAATCGTTATCCGCTTCCCCTTATGTCATCAGCCTTCGAGATTCTGCAGGGAGCCAGGTGCTTTACTAAGTTGGACCTTCGTAACGCTTACCATCTCGTGCGCATCAGAGAGGGGGACGAGTGGAAAACGGCGTTTAACACTCCGTTAGGGCATTTTGAGTACCGGGTTCTGCCGTTTGGTCTCGCCAATGCGCCAGCTGTTTTTCAGGCATTAGTTAATGATGTTCTGAGAGACATGCTGAACATCTTTGTTTTTGTCTATCTTGACGATATCCTGAATTTTTCTCCGTCACTCGAGATTCATGTTCAGCACGTTCGACGTGTTCTACAGCGCCTTTTAGAGAATTGTCTCTACGTAAAGTCTGAGAAGTGCTCTTTTCATGTCTCCTCCGTTACTTTTCTCGGTTCCGTTATTTCCGCTGAAGGCATTCAGATGGATTCCGCTAAGGTCCAAGCTGTCAGTGATTGGGTCGTTCAAGGTCACGTGTCGAGTTGCAGCGCTTTTTAGGTTTCGCTAATTTCTATCGGCGTTTCATTCGTAATTTCGGTCAAGTTGCTGCCCCTCTCACAGCTCTTACTTCTGTCAAGACGTGTTTTAAGTGGTCCGGTTCCGCCCAGGGAGCTTTTGATCTTCTTAAAGAACGTTTTACGTCCGCTCCTATCCTCGTTACTCCTGACGTCACTAGACAATTCATTGTCGAGGTTGACGCTTTTCAGAGGTAGGCGTGGGAGCCATTCTATCCCAGCTTCCAGTCTGACGATAAGGTTCATCCTTGCGCTTATTTTTCTCATCGCCTGTCGCCATCTGAGCGCAACTATGATGTGGGTAACCGTGAACTGCTCGCCATCCGCTAGCCTAGCGAATGGCGACAGTGGTTGGAGGGGGCGACCGTTCCTTTTGTCGTTTGGACAGACCATAAGAACCTTGAGTACATCCGTTCTGCCAAACGACTTAATGCCCGTCAAGCTCGTTGGGCGTTGTTTTCGCCTCGTTTCGAGTTTGTGATTTCTTACCGTCCGGGTAGCAAGAACACCAAGCCTGATGCCTTATCCCGTCTGTTTAGTTCTTCTGTGGCTTCTACTGATCCCGAGGGGATTCTTCCTTATGGGCGTGTTGTCGGGTTAACAGTCTGGGGAATTGAAAGACAGGTTAAGCAAGCACTCACGCACACTGCGTCGCGCGCTTGTCCTAGTAACCTCCTTTTCGTTCCTGTTTCCACTCGTCTGGCTGTTCTTCAGTGGGCTCACTCTGCCAAGTTAGCTGGTCATCCCGGTGTTCGAGGCACTCTTGCGTCTATTCGCCAGCGCTTTTGGTGGCCGACTCAGGAGCGTGACACGCGCCGTTTCGTGGCTGCTTGTTCGGACTGCGCGCAGACTAAGTCGGGTAACTCTCCTCCTGCCGGTCGTCTCAGACCGCTCCCCATTCCTTCTCGACCATGGTCTCACATCGCCCTAGACTTCATTACCGGTCTGCCTTTGTCTGCGGGGAAGACTGTGATTCTTACGGTTGTCGATAGGTTCTCTAAGGCGGCACATTTCATTCCTCAAGCTAAACTTCCTTCCGCTAAGGATACGGCACAAATCATTATCGAGAATGTATTCAGAATTCATGGCCTCCGTTAGACGTTTCAGACAGAGGCCCGCAATTCCACGTCACAGTTTTGGAGGGAGTTCTGTCGTTTGATTGGTGCGTCCGTCAGTCTCTCTTCCGGGTTTCATCCCCAGTCTAACGGTCAAGCAGAGAGGGCCAATCAGACGATTGGTCGCATACTACGCAGCCTTTCTTTCAGAAACCCTGCGTCTTGGGCAGAACAGCTCCCCCTGGGCAGAATACGCTCACTGGTCGCTTCCTTCGTCTGCTACCGGGTTATCTCCGTTTCAGAGTAGTCTGGGTTACCAGCCTCCTCTGTTCTCATCCCAGCTTGCCGCAGTCCAGCGTTCCCTCCGCTCAAGCGTTTGTCCAACGTTGTGAGCGCACCTGGAAGGAGGGTGAGGTCTGCACTTTGCCGTTACAGGGCACAGACTGTGAGAGCCGCCAATAAACGCAGGATTAAGAGTCCAAGGTATTGTTGCGGCCAGAGAGTGTGGCTTTCCACTCGCAACCTTCCTCTTACGACAGCTTCTGCGTAAGTTGACTCCGCGGTTCATTGGTCCGTTCCGTGTCTCCCAGGTCGCCAATCCTGTCGCTGTGCGACTGCTTCTTCCGCGACATCCGCCGCGTCCATCCTGTCTTCCATGTCTCCTGTGTCAAGCCCTTTCTTCGCACCCCGTTCGTCTTCCCTCCCCTCCCCCGTCCTTGTCGAGAGCGCACCTATTTACAAGGTACATAAGATCATGGACATGCGTTCTCGGGACGGGGTCACCAATACTTAGTGGATTGGGAGGGTTACGGTCCTGAGGAGAGGAGTTGGGTTCCGTCTCGGGACGTGCTGGACCGTTCACTCATTGATGATTTCCTCCGTTGCCGCCAGGATTCCTCCTCGAGTGCGCCAGGAGGCGCTCGGTGAGTGGGGGGGGTACTGTCATGTTTTGTCATTTATTATCTTGTCTTGTCCCTGCGCTTCCCATTCTATTCGTTTCCCTCTGCTGGTCTTATTAGGTTCTTTCCCTCTTTCTATCCCTCTCTCTCCCCCTCCCTCTCTCACTCTCTCGCTCTCTCTTCTCTCTATCGTTCCGTTCCTGCTCCCAGCTGTTCCTATTCCCCTAATCAATCATTTAGTCTTCCCACACCTGTTCCCGATCCTTTCCCCTGATTAGAGTCCCTATTTCTTCCTTTGTGTTCCGTTCCTGTCCTGTCGGTTCCTTGTCTAGAATTCACCGTGCTGTGTTTGTGTATCGCCCTGTCGTGTCGTGTTTTCCTCAGATGCTGCGTGGTGAGCAGGTGTCTGAGTCTGTCTGGTTCAAGTGCCTTCCCGAGGCAACCTGCTGTTCACCTGCTGTTCAAGATCGAGTCTCCAGTTTGTCCTCGTCATTTCGAGTGAAAGTTGTGTTTTTTGTTTGTATTTACTTTACTGGATTAAAGACTCTGTTTTCGCCAAGTCGCTTTTGGGTCCTCTT
>NW_025756151.1:0-6876 GCF_021184085.1 Oncorhynchus gorbuscha
AACGCATTGAATAACACATTCATAAGCTGTCCATAGTAACGCATTGAATAACACATTCATAAGCTGTCCATAGTAACGCATTGAATAACACATTCATAAGCTGTCCATAGTAACGCATTGAATAACACATTCATAAGCTGTCTATACGGCTGTGGGCTCCTGATCAACGGCAATGTCGCCACAGCTGTACTCCATCTTCATCTTCAGCAGAGGAAGGACAGAAGCTCCTATAGGCAACAATCATGTGTGTGTGTGTGTGTGTGTGTGTGTGTGTGTGTGTGTGTGTGTGTGTGTGTGTGTGTGTGTGTGTGTGTGTGTGTGTGTGTGTGTGTGTGTGTGTGTGTGTGTGTGTGTGTGTGTGCAATGAGTCCCTATGTTCCTCAGGACTGAGAGTCAATCACAGAAAATCTGCCAGGGGATTCAACTCCCTCACATCTCAGGGGTCTTTAATGAAACACATTCATTAACAGAGTGACAGGACTAGGATCCCTACCCCATGGGGGATAGCTGTAATGTACAACTATCTCTTTTAATGTAATTATCTTCTTTAGAAAATGACATGTCTTATCTCAAGGGACGTCCTGTAAAATAAGTCAATGACAAACATTCTCAACCTCACCCGGCTGAGAATGAACAAAGATTCAAACATTCTCAACCTCACCTCTGCTTGAGACCTAAAATGCAGTATTTTGCTCTGTGAACTAACATGGTTTTGCCTCGTGCATATATTCAAACAGTCCAAGCCCTATGCAAATAATATTTGACCGACTGCCTTGATTTGATCTTATGTAGCAACATTTTTTATTGTGTTTGAATTGTGTGAGATAAAAGTAGAGACTCGGAGCTACAAATGGTATTTCATATACTGAATTTGATGAACAATGGGATTGTAATTCTGCTTTGAAAGTTGATATACTTGTAACCCCACTTTTTGAGAAAATGGTCCTTGAATAATTTGGTACACCTACTGGAGAGCTCTTTAGTCTACACCCATTCAGCATTGTTCACACCCTCTTAAGCCTTAGCCCCACCCATCTCCTTAAGGATTCACATGTGAAGTCATGTGCTTAAGGTCATGTAGTGTAAATATTAGATAGCGCTTACCCAGACAAACTTATCTAAATTGATGGGTCATGTGAAAGAAATGCTATAACCACCAGCCACATCTTGCCAAGTGGATGGGTCTCTACAGAAGGTGTACACAGTACAGAGAAATGGTTACTTGCATAGTAGCAATATCAGCAATAGATCGTGTCAATGCCAGTAGAGAACGAAAAAATTATAATATACAGTATGTACAAAAACAATATCAATAACCATATCAGTGATTCTGGTAATATATGAGGTGGGTGAGCAGCAGGATATATATAGTAGCAGCAACGTATGGCGTGTGTGTTAGGAGAGAGTCATGTGAATGTCCATAGAGGCACTGCAGATAGTGCTGATGACTGGGAATTCGCTCCCAGTGATGAACCGGGTCCGTCCGAACCACGCATGAACAAGGGATTCCTGTATCCGGAGAGGCTGTTTCTGTCCTGCCGTTTGACTTTGGTGGCATGATCACCGTCAGACACACCTGGCTAACTTGATGGGTCATGTAATCATCTGGCGAAGTGGTATCTTTTGTCTAGCTAGATAAACAATGAACCATAGTCCTAATCCACAGAGTACTAGCAATACAAACCGACTGTTATAGCTAGCTAAAGTTAAATCAAATCCCAAAAAGTTAAACCAAATAGCTAAACCAAATAGGTACAATGTTAGCTAGCTAGCTAGCTAGTTAGCTAGCTAACATTAGGGCTATAACTACCAATGTAAATGGCTTTCTGAGATTATATTATTACACAGATCATACACTTAACCCTACTGTTAGCTAGCCACCTAATGTCTGCTAGCTAGCTAACAGTAAGCTTTAACTTGCAATGAAAACAACTTTCTGACAAAATTAGAAACGTTATAATATCTGAAAGTGTAGCTAGACTCTTACCCGTATTCATGGATGAACGCTACACGGCAGACTGCAACCCCTTTCATTAAATAAGACGTCCTGTGTCGTTTCCATTTTGTTTAAGATCTTTCTTCCTCTCTGTCACGGATGCCATGGTTGCCCTTAGTTTGAAGATGTAATCCGTAGACGCGTGTTTTATACAACAGCCTTCTGTGTGTTCTCCTTTCGACGCCCCCTGCTGCATTTGCAATCAAACACTAGAATTGTATTCATCTCCTTATCACACTCTGCTTGTACCAGCCATTCCCCCTGATTTCTTTCGTGACAACAGCACTGTTGATTACCGTGTCTTCAGAAGATTACAATGGTCTCCTTCAATTAAAATGTTTTTAGCTAAATCAGGGATTTCCTCATCGTCTGATTCATTTTCAAAATCAGAGAGAGTCATGGTACTATCGTCCTCCAGAAAGTGGTCCATCACAACTTTTTCCCACTGTCCTTTGCTGATAGCGCCTGATAAATTCAGGGTAGCTATGTTATTGAGAGCAGTAGCAACATATCTGCAGTTCTCCGTGGCTGACATATCTTTCAAACTGCAGTAGGAAGGATTATCTACACATAACAAGCAGCTCATTTTATAGACAGAAGATGCTACACGGCAGACGAACCGAAACTCATCTCTCTGCATTTCCAGCCCATTCATTATCTCAGCCAATCATGACTACCGGGAAGGTTCCTGACTTTTACTGTGGCCAAACCAACTAGGCTTGTAATTAACCTCTTTTATTCATATTTACAGATGGCATACAAGTTTGTTATTAAGGCACAAGAAAGTTCAAATGTTCCAGAAGACATATCTGCCAGAAAACGCGTTTTGATTAAAAATGCCTCTCCTGTTAAGTCGTGACTTACGACATACGTTTAGTTTTCTAAAACTAGTCACATATTGCTTTGTTTCTTGAAACTAGTCACATACTGCCTCGTTTCCTGAAACTAGTCACATATTTCCTCGTTTCCTGAAACTAGTCCCATATTGCCTCGTTTCCTGAAACTAGTCACATATAGCCTCGTTTCCTGAAACTAGTCACATATTGCCTCGTTTCCTGAAACTAGTCACACATTGCCTCGTTACCTGAAACTAGTCACATATTGCCTCGTTTCCTGAAACTAGTCACATATTGCCTCGTTTCCTGAAACTAGTCACATATAGCCTCGTTTCCTGAAACTAGTCACATATTGCCTCGTTTCCTGAAACTAGTCACATATTGCCTCATTTCCTGAAACTAGTCACATATTGCCTCGTTTCCTGAAACTAGTCATATATTGCCTCGTTTCCTGAAACTAGTCACATATTGCTTCAGTAGCATTCACACACATAGAGTCCAGTTTATATTATTTAACATGGTCAGGTCTCGTCAGTTGAAGTGTGACTGGGTTGAGGAGTGACAGGCGGTGGGGGGGGGGGTCGACACCAACCGATATATCTTGCGTGTTAATGGGGCCAAGGACAGGGGACAGGAGACAGGAGACAGGAGAAATGGATTGTGAAGAGCGGCGAGTTAGAATGGAGAGATGGAGTGTTGAGAGGAAGAAAGGGAGAACAGAAGGGAGAGAGAGAGAGTTAGCGTGGGAGAGTGGAAGGGAGAGAGAGAGAGAGAGAGAGAGAGAGAGAGAGAGAGAGAGAGAGAGAGAGAGAGAGAGAGAGAGAGAGAGAGAGAGAGAGAGAGAGAGGAAGAGAGGGAGAACAGAAGGGAGAGAGAGAGGGAGAGAGGGAGAGGAAGGGAGAGAGAGAGAGAGAGAGAGAGAGAGAGAGAGAGAGAGAGAGAGAGAGGAGGGGAGAGAGAGAAGGAGAGTGGAAGGGAGAGAGGGAGGGAGAGAGGGAGAACAGACGGGAGAGAGAGAGAGGAAGAGAGGGAGAGTGGAAGGGAGAGAGAGAGAGAGAGACAGAGAGAGAGAGAGAGCTGTCAGACAGATGGATCCGGAAGGATAATGAATACATTGTTCTTCCAGTGCAGTGTCAGACATCAGACATCAGCTACATCACGTGACAGTTGGAAATGCCAAGGAATTGTTGCTGGTATATTAAGAGCTCAGACGGATTCGTGTGTGTGTGTGAGTGTGTGTGTGTGTGTGAGTAGACATCCGTATGCTCCTCCTGTTGAGAACACAACCCCCAACAGAGCATATAGTCTAAGACCAACATGTGTTGGATGTTGATAATGACACCACAGAGGAATGCGTCCCAAATTACACCCTACTCCCTTTATAGTGCACTACTTTTGGCCATGGCCCTACTCCCTTTATAGTGCACTACTTTTAACCAGGGCCCAGGGCCCTATTCCCTTTTTATAGTGCACTACTTTTGGCCAGGGCCTGTAGGGCCCTACTCCCATTAAAAGTGCACTACTTTTAACCAGGGCCCAGGGCCCTACTTTTTAAAATAAGGGTAAATAGGTTGAGATTTGAGACACACACAGAGTGTTGGCGAGAAGAAAGTCACACATCAGTGTCTGTGCCGAGCACTGTGGAGGCAAGCCTGGACAACAAAGAGTACTCTTCTGCATGCAGTGTTAAGCTGATGGGTTGTTGTATTTGAATAAGAAAGAGGGGTGTGTATTTGCAACATGGGATTTGTTCCCACATTCTGCCCTTCGGACTGTAATTCCACAGTTGTTACCGTAGAGACAGAATGTTACAACATTGTTTGATAGAACGTTACACCATTGTTTGATAGAACGTTACACCATTGTTTGATAGAACGTTACAACATTGTTTGATAGAACGTTACACCATTGTTTGATAGAACGTTACAACATTGTTTGATAGAACGTTACAACATTGTTTGATAGAATGTTACAACATTGTTTGATAGAATGTTACAACATTGTTTGATAGAATGTTACAACATTGTTTGATAGAACGTTACACCATTGTTTGAGGGAATGTTACAACATTGTTTGATAGAACGTTACACCATTGTTTGAGGGAATGTTACAAGATTGTTTGATAGAATGTTACAACATTGTTTGATAGAACGTTACACCATTGTTTGATAGAATGTTACAACATTGTTTGAGGGAATGTTACAACATTGTTTGATAGAACGTTACAACATTGTTTGAGAGAATGTTACAACATTGTTTGATAGAATGTTACAACATTGTTTGATAGAATGTTACAACATTGTTTGATAGAATGTTACAACATTGTTTGATAGAATGTTACACCATTGTTTGATAGAATGTTACAACATTGTTTGTTAGAATGTTACAACATTGTTTGTTAGAATGTTACAACATTGTTTGTTAGAATGTTACAACATTGTTTGATAGAACGTTACACCATTGTTTGATAGAATGTTACAACATTGTTTGATAGAATGTTACAACATTGTTTGATAGAATGTTACAACATTGTTTGATAGAACGTTACAACATTGTTTGATAGAACGTTACACCATTGTTTGATAGAATGTTACAACATTGTTTGATAGAATGTTACAACATTGTTTGATAGAATGTTACAACATTGTTTGATAGAACGTTACAACATTGTTTGATAGAACGTTACACCATTGTTTGATAGAATGTTACAACATTGTTTGTTAGAATGTTACAACATTGTTTGTTAGAATGTTACAACATTGTTTGATAGAACGTTACACCATTGTTTGATAGAATGTTACAACATTGTTTGATAGAATGTTACAACATTGTTTGATAGAATGTTACAACATTGTTTGATAGAATATAAACATTGTTTGATAGAACGTTACAACATTGTTTGATAGAATGTTACAACATTGTTTGATAGAATGTTACAACATTGTTTGTTAGAATGTTACAACATTGTTTGATAGAACGTTACAACATTGTTTGATAGAATGTTACAACATTGTTTGATAGAACGTTACAACATTGTTTGATAGAACGTTACAACATTGTTTGATAGAACGTTACAACATTGTTTGATAGAATGTTACAACATTGTTTGATAGAACGTTACAACATTGTTTGATAGAACGTTACAACATTGTTTGATAGAATGTTACAACATTGTTTGATAGAATGTTACAACATTGTTTGTTAGAATGTTACAACATTGTTTGTTAGAATGTTACAACATTGTTTGATAGAACGTTACACCATTGTTTGATAGAATGTTACAACATTGTTTGATAGAACGTTACAACATTGTTTGATAGAACGTTACAACATTGTTTGATAGAATGTTACAACATTGTTTGATAGAATGTTACAACATTGTTTGATAGAATGTTACAACATTGTTTGATAGAACGTTACACCATTGTTTGAGGGAATGTTACAACATTGTTTGGATAGAACGTTACACCATTGTTTGAGTGGAATGTTACAAGATTGTTTGATAGAATGTTACAACATTGTTTGGATAGAACGTTACACCATTGTTTGATAGAATGTTACAACATTGTTTGAGGGAATGTTACAACATTGTTTGATAGAACGTTACAACATTGTTTGAGAGAATGTTACAACATTGTTTGATAGAACGTTACAACATTGTTTGATAGAACGTTACAACATTGTTTGATAGAGACGTTACAACATTGTTTGATAGAGCGTTACAACATTGTTTGATAGAGCGTTACAACTTTGTTTGATAGAATGTTACAACATTGTTTGATAGAACGTTACAACATTGTTTGATAGAGCGTTACAACATTGTTTGATAGAAGCGTTACAACATTTTTTGATAGAATGTTACAACATTGTTTGATAGAACGTTACAACTTTGTTTGATAGAATGTTACAACATTGTTTGATAGAAACGTTACAACATTGTTTGATAGAATGTTACAACATTGTTTGATAGAATGTTACAACATTGTTTGATAGAAACGTTACAACATTGTTTGATAGAATGTTACAACATTGTTTGATAGAATG
>NW_025756152.1:0-6876 GCF_021184085.1 Oncorhynchus gorbuscha
GGGTGTGTTCTGTTGTTCTACGGGTGTGTTCTGTTGTTCTACGGAAGTGTTCTATTGTTCTACGGAAGTGTTCTATTGTTCTACGGAAGTGTTCTGTTGTTCTACGGAAGTGTTCTGTTGTTCTACGGGTGTGTTCTGTTGTTCTACGGGTGTGTTCTGTTGTTCTACGGGTGTGTTCTGTTGTTCTACGGGTGTGTTCTGTTGTTCTACGGGTGTGTTCTGTTGTTCTACGGGTGTCTTCTGTTGTTCTACGGGTGTCTTCTGTTGTTCTACGGGTGTGTTATGTTGTTCTACGGGTGTCTTCTGTTGTTCTACGGGTGTGTTCTGTTGTTCTACGGGTGTCTTCTGTTGTTCTACGGGTGTCTTCTGTTGTTCTACGGGTGTCTTCTGTTGTTCTACGGGTGTCTTCTGTTGTTCTACGGGTGTGTTCTGTTGTTCTACGGGTGTGTTCTGTTGTTCTACGGAAGTGTTCTGTTGTTCTAAGGGTGTGTTCTGTTGTTCTAAGAGTGTGTTCTGTTCTACGGGTGTGTTCTGTTGTTCTACGGGTGTGTTCTGTTGTTCTACGGGTGTGTTCTGTTGTTCTACGGAAGTGTTCTGTTATTCTACGGAAGTGTTCTGTTGTTCTAAGGGTGCGTTCTGTTGTTCTTCGGAAGTGTTCTGTTGTTCTACGGAAGTGTTCCCTTGTATGGGTGTGTTCTGTTGTTCTACGGAAGTGTTCTGTTGTTCTAAGGGTGTGTTCTGTTGTTCTAAGGGTGTCTTCTGTTGTTCTACGGGTGTGTTCTGTTGTTCTACGGGTGTGTTCTGTTCTACGGAAGTGTTCTGTTGTTCTACGGAAGTGTTCTGTTGTTCTAAGGGTGTGCTCTGTTGTTCTAAGGGTGTGTTCTGTTGTTCTACGAAAGAGTTCTGTTGTTCTACGGAAGTGTTCTGTTGTTCTACGGGTGTGTTCTGTTGTTCTACGGGTGTCTTCTGTTGTTCTACGGGTGTCTTCTGTTGTTCTACGGGTGTCTTCTGTTGTTCTACGGGTGTGTTCTGTTGTTCTAAGGGTGTGTTCTGTTGTTCTAAGGGTGTGTTCTGTTGTTCTACGGGTGTGTTCTGTTGTTCTACGGGTGTGTTCTGTTGTTCTACGGAAGTGTTCTGTTGTTCTAAGGGTGCGTTCTGTTGTTCTACGGAAGTGTTCTGTTGTTCTACGGAAGTGTTCTGTTGTTCTACGGGTGTCTTCTGTTGTTCTACGGGTGTGTTCTGTTGTTCTACGGGTGTGTTCTGTTGTTCTACGGGTGTCTTCTGTTGTTCTACGGGTGTGTTCTGTTGTTCTACGGGTGTGTTCTGTTGTTCTACGGGTGTGTTCTGTTGTTCTACGGGTGTGTACTGTTGTTCTACGGAAGTGTTCTGTTGTTCTACGGAAGTGTTTTGTTGTTCTACGGAAGTGTTCTGTTGTTCTACGGGTGTCTTCTGTTGTTCTACGGGTGTGTTCTGTTGTTCTACGGGTGTGTTCTGTTGTTCTACGGGTGTCTTCTGTTGTTCTACGGGTGTGTTCTGTTGTTCTACGGGTGTGTGTCCTGTTGTTCTATGGGTGTGTTCTGTTGTTCTACGGGTGTGTTCTGTTGTTCTACGGGTGTGTTCTGTTGTTCTACAGAAGTGTTCTGTTGTTCTACAGAAGTGTTCTGTTGTTCTACGGAAGTGTTCTGTTGTTCTACGGAAGTGTTGTGTTGTTCTACGGGTGTGTTCTGTTGTTCTACGGAAGTTTTCTGTTGTTCTACGGGTGTCTTCTGTTGTTGTACGGGTGTGTTCTGTTGTTCTACGGAAGTGTTCTGTTGTTCTAAGGGTGTGTTCTGTTGTTCTAAGGGTGTGTTCTGTTGTTCTACGGGTGTGTTCTGTTGTTCTACTGGTGTGTTCTGTTGTTCTACGGGTGTGTTCTGTTGTTCTAAGGGTGTGTTCTGTTGTTCTACGGAAGTGTTCTGTTGTTCTACGGAAGTGTTCTGTTGTTCTACGGAAGTGTTCTGTTATTCTACGGAAGTGTTCTGTTGTTCTCTGGAGGAAGTGTTCTGTTGTTCTACAGAAGTGTTCTGTTGTTCTACAGAAGTGTTCTGTTGTTCTACGGAAGTGTTATGTTGTTCTACGGAAGTGTTCTGTTGTTGTACGGGTGTGTTCTGTTGTTCTATGGAAGTTTTCTGTTGTTCTAAGGGTGTGTTCTGTTGTTCTACGGAAGTGTTCTGTTGTTCTACGGAAGTGTTCTGTTGTTCTACAGAAGTGTTCTGTTGTTCTACAGAAGTGTTCTATTGTTCTACAGAAGTGTTCTGTTGTATGGGTGTGTTCTGTTGTTCTACGGAAGTGTTCTGTTGTTCTAAGGGTGTGTTCTGTTGTTCTAAGTAAGGGTGTGTTCTGTTGTTCTAAGGGTGTGTTCTGTTGTTCTAAGAGTGTCTTCTGTTGTTCTACGGGTGTGTTCTGTTGTTCTCTGGTGTGTTCTGTTCTACGGAAGTGTTCTGTTGTTCTACGGAAGTGTTCTGTTGTTCTAAGGGTGTGCTCTGTTGTTCTAAGTGTGTTTGTTCTAGGTGTGTTCTGTTGTTCTCACGAAAGTGTTCTGTTCTACGGAAGTGTTCTGTTGTTCTCACGGTGTGTGTTCTGTTCTGGTGTGTTCTGTTGTTCTACAGGTGTGTTCTGTTGTTCTATGGAAGTGTTGTGTTCTAAGGGTGTGTTCTGTTGTTCTATGGAAGTTTTCTGTTGTTCTAGGGTGTGTTCTGTTGTTCTACGGAAGTGTTCTGTTGTTCTACGGAGTGTTCTGTTGTTTATGGTGTGTTCTGTTGTTCTATGGAAGTTTTCTGTTGTTCTACGGAAGTGTTCTATGGTCTAAGGGTGTGTTCTGTTGTTCTAAGGGTGTGTTAGGTTGTTCTACGGGTGTCTTTCTGTTGTTCTAAGGGTGTGTTCTGTTGTTATACGGCTGTGTTGTGTTCTATTTTTCTAGGTGCTGCTGCCTAACACGTTCTGCACCAACGCATTCTTCAAGAACAACTACTAGATGACTCAGCTGCAGAAGAGTGGGTAGAACAGAAAACATGGGCGGCTAATTGTTTACAGCCAGTAGAGTTTTACCGCTCATCACGACAGCAGAGTTGCATGTGTTGCAGAAATCCCACCAGTCAGTCAGCCACATCATCGCATGCCATATTGCCACATTATACAAGCTATTTTAATTACTGACATTTCATATGCTTTGTGCCAGTTACTCAACATATTCAGAGAGCAGGGGTTTTCTTTTGATCCAGAAAAAACTATTGTTTTATTAGATGAATGAATGTAGTGGATGTTTGTATGTAATTAAGCTCTATTGGTTCCAGATTCTCTCAAGAAAATCACCAGGGATGTTCATTTAATACTGTATATACCATTTATAATAACACACACAAGTGACTATAATGACCTTACCTGGGTCCCATTGCACCCTGTTTCCCAGATCAAAAGTAGTGCACTACATAGCATATAGGGTGCCATTTGGGATGCTGCTCTTCTTTTAGTACTGATGATTCTACTGACACTACTGAAGAGGTTGTAATGAAATGAACAGTGGTGGTTGGAACATACTGACCATTTATTATATTAAAGTGTTGATTTTCACATTTGTCATCCATAGTGCAGTGGTGTGGTTTCAGTCTGAGGTTACATCTCAAATGGCACCCGATTCCCTATACAGTACCAACGTTTGGTCAAGTAGTGCACTGTATAGGGTGCCATTTGGGACTCACACAAGGGGTTTTCCTCAGTTGATGTGCAGGGTGACATCCCTATAGGTCCGAGTCTCTACGATGCTCTGGGCTGGCTGTGATTGGCTGGTTCCAGCAGTTTGTCTGGTGTCATAGGGGGCTGGGTGTTTCTGGAAAACGTGGATACGCCTCTCTTTGTCTGTTAGGGGAGGAGCTGACCTCTTGTACTGGAACGACCTCTGCCTCAGGAACTCCCTTCAGGAAGTGACATCACACTTATGTTTCATGGTCCTTTAAAACAAATCTGTGGCACCTATAGCTCCCAGCTAGGGCCTCTATTTATTTTTCTCTAACATTTCCTGTTACTAAATACAACTACAAGAGAGTGATATAGATTAGTATCTATACAGTTATTTACTACATTTGTAAAATCTGAGATTCTGTTGTGACTAATGTTAGTGTGTATGGTAATAAAGATTGTGAGGTAACATACATGAACTGGTACTTGTAGGAGTAATAGGGTCAGGAGTAATACGGTGAGGTAAGGGTTAGAGTCAGGATTGTTAGGGTTAGAGAGTGTTAGGGTTAGAGTCAGGAGTGTTAGGGTTAGGGAGTGTTAGGGTTAGGGAGTGTAAGGGTTAGAGTCAGGAGTGTTAGGGTTAGGTAAGGGTTAGAGTCAGGAGTGTTAGGGTTAGGGAGTGTTAGGGTTAGAGAGTGTTAGGGTTAGGGAGTGTAAGGGTTAGAGAGTGTTAGGGTTAGGGTTAGGGAGTGTTAGGGTTAGAGTCAGGAGTGTTAGGGTTAGAGAGTGTTAGGGTTAGAGTCAGGAGTATTAGGGTTAGGGAGTGTTAGGGTTAGAGAGTGTTAGGGTTAGAGTCAGGAGTATTAGGGTTAGGGAGTGTTAGGGTTAGAGAGTGTTAGAGTTAGGGAGTGTAAGGGTTAGAGAGTGTTAGGGTTAGGGTTAGGGAGTGTAAGGGTTAGGGGGGGGTAAGGGTTAGAGTCATGATTGTTAGGGTTAGAGAGTGTTAGGGTTAGAGTCAGGAGTGTTAGGGTTAGGGAGTGTTAGGGTTAGGGAGTGTTAGGGTTAGAGTCAGGAGTGTTAGGGTTAGGGAGTGTTAGGGTTAGAGGGTTAGGGTTAGGGTTAGGGAGTGTTAGGGTTAGGGAGTATTAGGGTTAGAGTCAGGAGTGTTAGGGTTAGAGAGTGTTAGGGTTAGGGTTAGGGAGTGTAAGGGTTAGTGAGTGTTAGGGTTACAGTCATGATTGTTAGGGTTAGAGTGTTAGGGTTAGGGAGTGTTAGGGTTAGAGTCAGGAGTGTTAGGGTTAGGGAGTGTTAGGGTTAGAGGGTTAGGGTTAGGGTTAGGGAGTGTTAGGGTTAGGGAGTATTAGGGTTAGAGTCAGGAGTGTTAGGGTTAGAGAGTATTAGGGTTAGAGTCAGGAGTGTTAGGGTTAGAGTCAGGAGTATTAGGGTTAGAGTCAGGATTGTTAGGGTTAGGGAGTGTTAGGGTTAGAGTCAGAAGTGTTAGGGTTAGGGAGTGTTAGGGTTGGATAGTGTTAGGGTTAGGGAGTGTTAGGGTTAGAGTCAGGATTGTTAGGGTTAGGGAGTGTTAGGGTTAGGGAGTGTTAGGGTTAGAGAGTGTTAGGGTTAGGGAGTGTAAGGGTTAGAGAGTGTTAGGGTTAGAGTCAGGAGTGTTAGGGTTAGAGTCAGGAGTGTTAGGGTTAGAGTCAGGGGTGTTAGGGTTAGGGAGTGTTAGGGTTAGGGAGTGTTAGGGTTAGGGAGTGTTAGGGTTAGAGTCAGGAGTGTTAGGGCTAGAGAGTGTTAGGGTTAGGGAGTATTAGGGTTAGAGTCAGGAGTGTTAGGGCTAGAGAGTGTTAGGGTTAGAGTCAGGAGTGTTAGGGTTAGAGTCAGGAGTATTAGGGTTAGAGTCAGGAGTATTAGGGTTAGAGTCAGGATTGTTAGGGTTAGGGAGTGTTAGGGTTAGAGTCAGGAGTGTTAGGGTTAGAGAATGTTAGGGTTAGGGAGTGTTAGGGTTGGAGAGTGTTAGGGTTAGGGAGTGTTAGGGTTAGAGTCAGGATTGTTATGGTTAGGAGTGTTGGGTTAGAAGTGTTAGGCTAGGGAGTGTAAGTTGGAGTGTTAGGGTTAGGGAGTATTAGGGTTAGAGTCAAGAGTGTTAGGGTTAGGGAGTGTTAGGGTTAGAGTCAGGAGTGTTAGGGTTAGAGTCAGGAGTGTTAGGGTTAGAGTTAGGAGTGTTAGGGTTAGGGAGTGTTAGGGTTGGAGAGTGTTAGGGTTAGGGAGTGTTAGGGTTAGAGTCAGGATTGTTAGGGTTAGGGAGTGTTAGGGTTAGAGAGTGTTAGGGTTAGGGAGTGTTAGGGTTAGGGAGTGTTAGGGTTAGAGAGTGTTAGCGTTAGGGTTAGGGAGTGTAAGGGTTAGGGAGTGTTAGGGTTAGAGTCATGATTGTTAGGGTTATAGAGTGTTAGGGTAGAGTTAGGAGTGTTAGGGTTAGAGTCAGGAGTGTTAGGGTAGGGTTAGGGAGTGTTAGGGAGTGTTATGGAGTGTTAGGGTTAGGGAGTGTTAGGGTAGAGTCAGGATTGTTAGGGTTAGGTAAGGGTTAGGAAGTGTAAGGGTTAGGGAGTGTAAGGGTTAGGGAGTGTTAGGGTTAGGGAGTGTTAGGGTTAGGGAGTGTTAGGGTTAGGGTTAGGGAGTGTTAGGGTTAGGGAGTGTTAGGGTTAGGGAGTGTTAGGGTTAGGGAGTGTTAGGGTTAGGGAGTGTTAGGGTTAGGGAGTGTTAGGGTTAGAGAGTGTTAGGGTTAGAGTCAGGAGTGTTAGGGTTAGAGTCAGGAGTGTTAGGGTTAGAGTCAGGAGTGTTAGGGTTAGAGTCAGGAGTGTTAGGGTTAGGGAGTGTTAGGGTTAGGGAGTGTTAGGGTTAGAGTCAGGAGTGTTAGGGTTAGAGAGTGTTAGGGTTAGAGAGTGTTAGGGTTAGGGAGTGTTAGTGTTAGAGAGTGTTAGGGTTAGAGTCAGGAGTGTTAGGGTTAGAGAGTGTTAGGGTTAGAGAGTGTTAGGGTTAGGGAGTGTTAGGGTTAGAGTCAGGAGTGTTAGGGTTAGAGAGTGTTAGGGTTAGGGAGTGTTAGGGTTAGGGAGTATTAGGGTTAGAGTCAGGAGTGTTAGGGTTAGAGAGTGTTAGGGTTAC
>NW_025756153.1:0-6874 GCF_021184085.1 Oncorhynchus gorbuscha
CAGACAGATCAGTCTAGTACAGACAGTCTATCATACAGTACAGACTGTCTATCACTCTGTCATACAGTACAGACAGTCTATCACTCTGTCATACAATACATACAGTCTATCACTCTGTCATACAGTACAGACTGTGAACTGTCTATCACTCTGTCATACAGTACAGACTGTCTATCACTCTGTCATACAGTACAGACAGTCTATCACTCTGTCATATAGTACAGACAGTCTATCACTCTGTCATACAGTACAGACAGTCTATCACTCTGTCATACAGTACAGACAGTCTATCACTCTGTCATACAATACATACAGTCTATCACTCTGTCATACAGTACAGACTGTGAACTGTCTATCACTCTGTCATACAGTACAGACTGTCTATCACTCTGTCATACAGTACAGACAGTCTATCACTCTGTCATACAGTACAGACTGTCTATCACTCTGTCATACAGTACAGACTGTCTATCACTCTGTCATACAGTACAGACTGTGAACTGTCTATCACTCTGTCATACAGTACAGACTGTCTATCACTCTGTCATACAGTACAGACTGTCTATCACTCTGTCATACAGTACAGACTGTGAACTGTCTATCACTCTGTCATACAGTACAGACTGTCTATCACTCTGTCATACAGTACAGACTGTCTATCACTCTGTCATATAGTACAGACTGTCTATCACTCTGTCATACAGTACAGACTGTGAACTGTCTATCACTCTGTCATACAGTACAGACTGTCTATCACTCTGTCATACAGTACAGACAGTCTATCACTCTGTCATACAGTACAGACTGTCTATCACTCTGTCATACAGTACAGACAGTCTATCACTCTGTCATACAGTACAGACTGTCTATCACTCTGTCATACAGTACAGACAGTCTATCACTCTGTCATACAGTACAGACTGTCTATCACTCTGTCATACAGTACAGACAGTCTATCACTCTGTCATACAGTACAGACAGTCTATCACTCTGTCATACAGTACAGACTGTCTATCACTCTGTCATACAGTACAGACAGTCTATCACTCTGTCATACAGTACAGACTGTCTATCACTCTGTCATACAGTACAGACAGTCTATCACTCTGTCATACAGTACAGACAGTCTATCAGTCATACAGTACAGACTGTCTATCACTCTGTCATACAGTACAGACAGTCTATCACTCTGTCATACAGTACAGACTGTCTATCACTCTGTCATACAGTACAGACAGTCTATCACTCTGTCATACAGTACAGACAGTCTATCACTCTGTCATACAGTACAGACTGTCTATCACTCTGTCATACAGTACAGACAGTCTATCACTCTGTCATACAGTACAGACAGTCTATCACTCTGTCATACAGTACAGACTGTCTATCACTCTGTCATACAGTACAGACTGTCTATCACTCTGTCATACAGTACAGACAGTCTATCACTCTGTCATACAGTACAGACAGTCTATCACTCTGTCATACAGTACAGACTGTCTACATCACAGTCTATCACTCTGTCATACAGTACAGACAGTCTATCACTCTGTCATACAGTACAGACAGTCTATCACTCTGTCATACAGTACAGACTGTCTATCACTCTGTCATACAGTACAGACAGTCTATCACTCTGTCATACAGTACAGACTGTCTATCACTCTGTCATACAGTACAGACAGTCTATCACTCTGTCATACAGTACAGACAGTCTATCACTCTGTCATACAGTACAGACAGTCTATCACTCTGTCATACAGTACAGACAGTCTATCACTCTGTCATACAGTACAGACTGTCTATCACTCTGTCATACAGTACAGACAGTCTATCACTCTGTCATACAGTACAGACAGTCTATCACTCTGTCATACAGTACAGTCTATCACTCTGTCATATCAGTCTATCACTCTGTCATACAGTACAGACAGTCTATCACTCTGTCATACAGTACAGACAGTCTATCACTCTGTCATACAGTACAGACAGTCTATCACTCTGTCATACAGTACAGACTGTCTATCACTCTGTCATACAGTACAGACAGTCTATCACTCTGTCATACAGTACAGACAGTCTATCACTCTGTCATACAGTACAGACAGTCTATCACTCTGTCATACAGTACAGACAGTCTATCACTCTGTCATACAGTACAGACAGTCTATCACTCTGTCATACAGTACAGACAGTCTATCACTCTGTCATACAGTACAGACAGTCTATCATACAGTACAGACTGTCTATCACTCTGTCATACAGTACAGACAGTCTATCACTCTGTCATACAGTACAGACTGTCTATCACTCTGTCATACAGTACAGACAGTCTATCACTCTGTCATACAGTACAGACTGTCTATCACTCTGTCATACAGTACAGACAGTCTATCACTCTGTCATACAGTACAGACAGTCTATCACTCTGTCATACAGTACAGACTGTCTATCACTCTGTCATACAGTACAGACAGTCTATCACTCTGTCATACAGTACAGACTGTCTATCACTCTGTCATACAGTACAGACAGTCTATCACTCTGTCATCACAGTACAGACAGTCTATCACTCTGTCATACAGTACAGACTGTCTATCACTCTGTCATACAGTACAGACAGTCTATCACTCTGTCATACAGTACAGACTGTCTATCACTCTGTCATACAGTACAGACAGTCTATCACTCTGTCATACAGTACAGACAGTCTATCACTCTGTCATACAGTACAGACAGTCTATCACTCTGTCATACAGTACAGACAGTCTATCACTCTGTCATACAGTACAGACTGTCTATCACTCTGTCATACAGTACAGACAGTCTATCACTCTGTCATACAGTACAGACAGTCTATCACTCTGTCATACAGTACAGACAGTCTATCACTCTGTCATACAGTACAGACAGTCTATCACTCTGTCATACAGTACAGACAGTCTATCACTCTGTCATACAGTACAGACAGTCTATCACTCTGTCATACAGTACAGACTGTCTATCACTCTGTCATACAGTACAGACAGTCTATCACTCTGTCATACAGTACAGACTGTCTATCACTCTGTCATACAGTACAGACAGTCTATCACTCTGTCATACAGTACAGACAGTCTATCACTCTGTCATACAGTACAGACTGTCTATCACTCTGTCATACAGTACAGACTGTCTATCACTCTGTCATACAGTACAGACTGTCTATCACTCTGTCATACAGTACAGACAGTCTATCACAGTCTATCACTCTGTCATACAGTACAGACAGTCTATCACTCTGTCATACAGTACAGACAGTCTATCACTCTGTCATACAGTACAGACTGTCTATCACTCTGTCATACAGTACAGACAGTCTATCACTCTGTCATACAGTACAGACTGTCTATCACTCTGTCATACAGTACAGACTGTCTATCACTCTGTCATACAGTACAGACAGTCTATCACTCTGTCATACAGTACAGACTGTCTATCACTCTGTCATACAGTACAGACAGTCTATCACTCTGTCATACAGTACAGACTGTCTATCACTCTGTCATACAGTACAGACAGTCTATCACTCTGTCATACAGTACAGACAGTCTATCACTCTGTCATACAGTACAGACTGTCTATCACTCTGTCATACAGTACAGACAGTCTATCACTCTGTCATACAGTACAGACAGTCTATCACTCTCTGTCATACAGTACAGACTGTCTATCACTCTGTCATACAGTACAGACAGTCTATCACTCTGTCATACAGTACAGACAGTCTATCACTCTGTCATACAGTACAGACTGTCTATCACTCTGTCATACAGTACAGACAGTCTATCACTCTGTCATACAGTACAGACAGTCTATCACTCTGTCATACAGTACAGACTGTCTATCACTCTGTCATACAGTACAGACAGTCTATCACTCTGTCATACAGTACAGACAGTCTATCACTCTGTCATACAGTACAGACTGTCTATCACTCTGTCATAGACAGTACAGACAGTCTATCACTCTGTCATACAGTACAGACAGTCTATCACTCTGTCATACAGTACAGACTGTCTATCACTCTGTCATACAGTACAGACAGTCTATCACTCTGTCATACAGTACAGACAGTCTATCACTCTGTCATACAGTACAGACAGTCTATCACTCTGTCATACAGTACAGACTGTCTATCACTCTGTCATACAGTACAGACAGTCTATCACTCTGTCATACAGTACAGACTGTCTATCACTATCACAGTACAGACTGTCTATCACTCTGTCATACAGACAGTCTATCAGACAGTCTATCACTCTGTCATACAGTACAGACAGTCTATCACTCTGTCATACAGTACAGACTGTCTATCACTCTGTCATACAGTACAGACAGTCTATCACTCTGTCATACAGTACAGACAGTCTATCACTCTGTCATACAGTACAGACCCAGTCTATCACTCTGTCATACAGTACAGACAGTCTATCACTCTGTCATACAGTACAGACAGTCTATCACTCTATCTACAAGTACAGACAGTCTATCACTCTGTCATACAGTACAGACAGTCTATCACTCTGTCTGTACAGACAGTCAGTACAGACTGTCTATCACTCTGTCATCATACAGTACAGACAGACTGTCTATCACTCTGTCATACAGTACAGACTGTCTATCACTCTGTCATACAGTACAGACAGTCTATCACTCTGTCATACAGTACAGACAGTCTATCACTCTGTCATACAGTACAGACAGTCTATCCTCTGTCATACAGTACAGACTGTCTATCACTCTGTCATACAGTACAGACTGTCTATCACTCTGTCATACAGTACAGACAGTCTATCACTCTGTCATACAGTACAGACAGTCTATCACTCTGTCATACAGTACAGACAGTCTATCACTCTGTCATACAGTACAGACAGTCTATCACTCTGTCATACAGTACAGACTGTCTATCACTCTGTCATACAGTACAGACAGTCTATCACTCTGTCATACAGTACAGACTGTCTATCACTCTGTCATACAGTACAGACAGTCTATCACTCTGTCATACAGTACAGACAGTCTATCACTCTGTCATACAGTACAGACTGTCTATCACTCTGTCATACAGTACAGACAGTCTAGTACAGATCACTCTGTCATACAGTACAGACAGTCTATCACTCTGTCATACAGTACAGACAGTCTATCACTCTGTCATACAGTACAGACAGTCTATCACTCTGTCATACAGTACAGACAGTCTATCACTCTGTCATACAGTACAGACAGTCTATCACTCTGTCATACAGTACAGACAGTCTATCACTCTGTCATACAGTACAGACAGTCTATCACTCTGTCATACAGTACAGACTGTCTATCACTCTGTCATACAGTACAGACAGTCTATCACTCTGTCATACAGTACAGACAGTCTATCACTCTGTCATACAGTACAGACAGTCTATCACTCTCGCTGTTACAGACAGTCTATCACTCTGTCATACAGTACAGACAGTCTATCACTCTGTCATACAGTACAGACAGTCTATCACTCTGTCATACAGTACAGACAGTCTATCACTCTGTCATACAGTACAGACAGTCTATCACTCTGTCATACAGTACAGACAGTCTATCACTCTGTCATACAGTACAGACAGTCTATCACTCTGTCATACAGTACAGACAGTCTATCACTCTGTCATACAGTACAGACAGTCTATCACTCTGTCATACAGTACAGACAGTCTATCACTCTGTCATACAGTACAGACTGTCTATCACTCTGTCATACAGTACAGACAGTCTATCACTCTGTCATACAGTACAGACAGTCTATCACTCTGTCATACAGTACAGACTGTGAACTGTCTATCACTCTGTCATACAGTACAGACTGTCTATCACTCTGTCATACAGTACAGACTTAAATGTTTTGTTGTTCTACACTACCTGGCTAAAATGCTTGATTGTTAGCATAACTTCCTTTCCTGGGCAACGTTAGCTAGTTAACATTAGCCTTCTACATCTAGCTACATATCGAACTTCCATCCTCTCAGTCCAGGGGCACAATGTATGAATTTATGGTTGGATCAGAATCGCCATTATATAATCATTGGCCAATACGGAGAATCAAGTCAAATCACACGTCAAAATCGCTATCTCCATCCATAGCTAATTTAGGAAAGGGACCATTTTAGCTCGCTAGCCACCAGAGGACAACAGCAACACAACAACAGGCAACAATTCAAGTTGTTTCTGTCAATTAGGTATTTCTCTTGATGTGATGAGATAGGCGTGAAGACAAATCCAAATGGGCTACACTTGACACTCAGTTTAGCTAAACACTGATTGGCTATTATTTTCGACTATTTTTTAATCAAGGGAGGCCAAGTGCATTCAATGGGCATTATGTATTACGTTACAGGTGGCAACAGTGTCATACTCTTTTTGACCAGACAGCATCAGATAGATGGCCTACACATACATGGACAGAGGGGGCGCTGTTTTGCTCACTAGGATGCTGTATCCGGGGAGAAACATTCAGCCTCTTGCAAAGTGAAGGAAAATGATAAACACAGAGGGATGAAAGATAACTTATTTATTTGTATTTGTATTTTTGAGGGACGCCTGGCTTCCCTTGGTATCCATGGATACACGACACTGGGCACACTCGCTATATAACGTAATATTTTTTTGTGAGAAACCCTTTAAACTTTTTATTCGATACATAGGAATTTAACAGCATAAGTTATTTTAATGTGCACTATGTCATCACGCACAGCCTTTTATCCACATGTCAATTTAATGGAAAATGCGCATATTGTTTTTATGCAGATTTTTCGAATATTCGCATTGAAAATCTGTCGCTAATTAGATGGAAACC
>NW_025756154.1:0-2500 GCF_021184085.1 Oncorhynchus gorbuscha
TACATTTACATTTTACATTTAAGTCATTTAGCAGACGCTCTTATCCAGAGCGACTTACAAATTGGTGCATTCACCTTATGACATCCAGTGGGACAGTCACTTAACAATAGTGCATCTAAAACTTAGGGGGTGGGGTGAGAGGGATTACTTAACCTATCCTAGGTATTCCTTAAAGAGGTGGGGTTTCAGGTGTCTCCGGAAGGTGGTGATTGACTCCGCTGTCCTGGCGTGCGTGAGGGAGCTTTGTTCCACCATTGGGGGGCCAGGGCAGCGAACAGTTTTGACTGGGCTGAGCGGGAGCTGTACTTCCTCAGTGGTAGGGAGGCGAGCAGGCCAGAGGTGGATGAACGCAGTGCCCTTGTTTGGGTGTAGGGCCTGATCAGAGCCTGGAGGTACTGAGGTGCCGTTCCCCTCACAGCTCCGTAGGCAAGCACCATGGTCTTGTAGCGGATGCGAGCTTCAACTGGAAGCCAGTGGAGAGAACGGAGGAGCGGGGTGACGTGAGAGAACTTGGGAAGGTTGAACACCAGACGGGCTGCGGCGTTCTGGATGAGTTGAAGGGGTTTAATGGCACAGGCAGGGAGCCCAGCCAACAGCGAGTTGCAGTAATCCAGACGGGAGATGACAAGTGCCTGGATTAGGACCTGCGCCGCTTCCTGTGTGAGGCAGGGTCGTACTCTGCGGATGTTGTAGAGCATGAACCTACAGGAACGGGCCACCGCCTTGATGTTAGTTGAGAACGACAGGGTGTTGTCCAGGATCACGCCAAGGCTCTTGGCGCTCTGGGAGGGAGGACACAATGGAGTTGTCAACCGTGATGGCGAGATCATGGAACGGGCAGTCCTTCCCCGGGAGGAAGAGCAGCTCCGTCTTGCCGAGGTTCAGCTTGAGGTGGTGATCCGTCATCCACACTGATATGTCTGCCAGACATGCAGAGATGCGATTCGCCACCTGGTCATCAGAAGGGGGAAAGGAGAAGATTAATTGTGTGTCGTCTGCATAGCAATGATAAGAGAGACCATGTGAGGTTATGACAGAGCAAGTGACTTGGTGTATAGCGAGAATAGGAGAGGGCCAAGAACAGAGCCCTGGGGGACACCAGTGGTGAGAGCGCGTGGTGAGGAGACAGATTCTCGCCACGCCACCTGGTAGGAGCGACTCTGTCAGGTAGGACGATCCAAGCGTGGGCCGCGCCGGAGATGCCCAACTCGGGAGAGGGTGGAGAGGAGGATCTGATGGTTCACAGTATCGGGCAGCCGATAGATCTAGAAGGATGAGAGCAGAGGAGAGAGAGTTAGCTTTAGCAGTGCGGAGCGCTCCGTGATACAGAGGAGATAGTCTCAGTTGAATGACTAGTCTTGAAACCTGACTGATTTGGATCAAGAAGGTCATTCAGAGAGATATGGAGAGCTGGCCAAGGACGGCACGCTCAAGAGTTTTGGAGAGAAAAGAAAGAAGGGATACTGGTCTGTAATTGTTGACATCGGAGGGATCGAGTGTAGGTTTTTTCAGAAGGGGGTGCAACTCTCGCTCTCTTGAAGACGGAAGGGACGTAGCCAACGGTCAGGGATGAGTTGATGAGCGAGGAGGTAAGGGAGAAGGTCTCCGGAAATGGTCTGGAGAAGAGAGGAGGGGATAGGGTCAAGCGGGCAGGTTGTTGGGCGGGCCGGTCTGTCACAAGACGCGAGATTTCATCTGGAGAGAGAGGGAGAAAGAGGTCAGAGCACAGGGTAGGGCAGTGTGAGCAGAACTAGCAGTGTCGCTTGACTTAGCAAACGCAGGATCGATGTCGTCGACCTTCTTTTCAAAATGGTTGACGAAGTCATCTGCAGAGAGGGAGGAGGGGGGGAGGGGATTCAGAGGGAGGAGAAGTGGCAAAGAGCTTCCTAGGGTTAGAGGCAGATGCTTGAATTTTAGCGTGGTAGAAAGTGGCTTTTAGCAGCAGAGACAGAGGAGGAAAATGTAGAGAGAGGGAGTGAAAGGATGCCAGGTCCGCAGGGAGGCGAGTTTTCCTCCATTCCGCCTCGGCTGCCCGGAGCTCCTGTTCTGTGAGCTCGCAATGAGTCATCGAGCCACGGAGCGGGAGGGGAGGACCGAGCCGGCCTGGAGGATAGGGGACATAGAGAGTCAAGGGATGCAGAGAGGAGGAGAGAGGAGGGTTGAGGAGGCAGAATCAGGAGATAGGTGGAGAAGGTTTGGGAGCGGAGGGAAGAGATGATAGGATGGAAGAGGAGAGAGAAGCGGGGAGAGAGAGTTAAGGTTGGGACGGCGCGATACCATCCGAGTAGGGGCAGTGGGAGGTGTTGGATGAGAGCGAGAGGGAAAAGGATAGGCAGTGGTCGGAGACTTGAGGGAGTTGCAAATGAGGTTAGTGGAAGAACAGCATCTAGTAAAGATGAGGTCGAGCGTATTGCCTGCCTTTGTGAGTAGGGGGAAGGTGGAGAGGGTGAGGGTCAAAAGAGGAGAGGAGTGGAAAGAAGGAGGCAGAGAGGAAAGAGTC
>NW_025756155.1:0-6874 GCF_021184085.1 Oncorhynchus gorbuscha
GCTACTACTAGCTATAAACTATTACTACTAGCTATAAACTATTACTACTAGATATAACTACTTGCTACTAGATATAAACTATTACTACTAGCTATAAACTATTACTACTAGATATAAACTATTACTACTAGATATAAACTATTACTACTAGATATAAACTATTACTACTAGACTTAAACTATTACTACTAGATATAAAAACTATTACTACTAGCTATAAACTATTACTACTATTATAAACTATTACTATTAGATATAAACTATTACTACCAGCTATAAACTATTACTACTAGCTATAAACTATTACTACTAGATATAAACTATTACTACTAGCTATAAACTATTACTACTAGATATAAACTATTACTACTAGACTTAAACTATTACTACTAGATATAAACTATTACTACTAGATATAAACTATTACTACTAGCTACTACTAGCTATAAACTATTACTACTAGATATAAACTATTACTACTAGCTACTACTAGACATAAACTATTACTACTAGATATAAACTATTACTACTAGATATAAACTATTACTACTAGATATAAACTATTACTACTAGCTATAAACTATTGCTACTAGCTACTACTAGCTATAAACTATTACTACTAGATATAAACTATTACTACTAGCTACTACTAGCTATAAACTATTGCTACTAGCTACTACTAGCTATAAACTATTACTACTAGCTATAAACTATTGCTACTAGCTACTACTAGCTATAAACTATTACTACTAGATATAAACTATTACTACTAGCTACTACTAGCTATAAACTATTACTACTAGCTATAAACTATTACTACTAGATATAAACTATTACTACTAGCTATAAACTATTACTACTAGCTATAAACTATTACTACTAGCTATAAACTATTACTACTAGCTATAAACTATTACTACTAGCTATAAACTATTACTACTAGATATAAACTATTACTACTAGCTATAAACTATTACTACTAGCTATAAACTATTACTACTAGATATAAACTATTACTACTAGCTATAAAGTGGTCCTTCTGTAGCTCAGTTGGTAGAGCATGGCGCTTGTAACACCAGGGTAGTGGGTTCGATTCCCGGGACCACCCATACTTAGAATGTATGCACACATGACTGTAAGTCGCCTTGGATAAAAGCGTCCGCTAAATGGCATATATTATTATATTATTATTATTTTATAAACAGGCTAAACGCATACTTAGCTCATGCTTTGATTGAGACCTTTATCTTACACGCCATACGTAATATATATATATATATAAACAGCGAACAAATAAACATCCTTTTTTCAGGATCCTGTCTTTCAAAGATAATTCGTAAAAATCCAAATGACTGCCTAGAAGGCCAGCATCCCAGAGTCACCTCTTCACTGTTGACGTTGAGACTGGACAGAGGAACTCTGCCTAGAAGGCCAGCATCCCAGAGTCACCTCTTCACTGTTGACGTTGAGACTGGACAGAGGAACTCTGCCTAGAAGGCCAGCATCCCAGAGTCACCTCTTCACTGTTGACGTTGAGACTGGACAGAGGAACTCTGCCTAGAAGGCCAGCATCCCAGAGTCACCTCTTCACTGTTGACGTTGAGACTGGACAGAGGAACTCTGCCTAGAAGGCCAGCATCCCAGAGTCACCTCTTCACTGTTGACGTTGAGACTGACAGAGGAACTCTGCCTAGAAGGCCAGCATCCCAGAGTCACCTCTTCACTGTTGACGTTGAGACTGGACAGAGGAACTCTGCCTAGAAGGCCAGCATCCCAGAGTCACCTCTTCACTGTTGACGTTGAGACTGGACAGAGGAACTCTGCCTAGAAGGCCAGCATCCCAGAGTCACCTCTTCACTGTTGACGTTGAGACTGGACAGAGGAACTCTGCCTAGAAGGCCAGCATCCCAGAGTCACCTCTTCACTGTTGACGTTGAGACTGGACAGAGGAACTCTGCCTAGAAGGCCAGCATCCCAGAGTCACCTCTTCACTGTTGACGTTGAGACTGGACAGAGGAACTCTGCCCTAGAAGGCCAGCATCCCAGAGTCACTCTTCACTGTTGACGTTGAGACTGGACAGAGGAACTCTGCCTAGAAGGCCAGCATCCCAGAGTCACCTCTTCACTGTTGACGTTGAGACTGGACAGAGGAACTCTGCCTAGAAGGCCAGCATCCCAGAGTCACCTCTTCACTGTTGACGTTGAGACTGGACAGAGGAACTCTGCCCTAGAACGCCAGCATCCCAGAGTCACCTCTTCACTGTTGACGTTGAGACTGGACAGAGGAACTCTGCCTAGAACGCCAGCATCCCAGAGTCACCTCTTCACTGTTGACGTTGAGACTGGACAGAGGAACTCTGCCTAGAACGCCAGCATCCCAGAGTCACCTCTTCACTGTTGACGTTGAGACTGGACAGAGGAACTCTGCCTAGAACGCCAGCATCCCAGAGTCACCTCTTCACTGTTGACGTTGAGACTGGACAGAGGAACTCTGCCTAGAACGCCAGCATCCCAGAGTCACCTCTTCACTGTTGACGTTGAGACTGGACAGAGGAACTCTGCCTAGAAGGCCAGCATCCCAGAGTCACCTCTTCACTGTTGACGTTGAGACTGGACAGAGGAACTCTGCCTAGAAGGCCAGCATCCCAGAGTCACCTCTTCACTGTTGACGTTGAGACTGGACAGAGGAACTCTGCCTAGAAGGCCAGCATCCCAGAGTCACCTCTTCACTGTTGACGTTGAGACTGGACAGAGGAACTCTGCCTAGAAGGCCAGCATCCCAGAGTCACCTCTTCACTGTTGACGTTGAGACTGGACAGAGGAACTCTGCCTAGAAGGCCAGCATCCCAGAGTCACCTCTTCACTGTTGACGTTGAGACTGGACAGAGGAACTCTGCCTAGAAGGCCAGCATCCCAGAGTCACCTCTTCACTGTTGACGTTGAGACTGGACAGAGGAACTCTGCCTAGAAGGCCAGCATCCCAGAGTCACCTCTTCACTGTTGACGTTGAGACTGGACAGAGGAACTCTGCCTAGAAGGCCAGCATCCCAGAGTCACCTCTTCACTGTTGACGTTGAGACTGGACAGAGGAACTCTGCCTAGAACGCCAGCATCCCAGAGTCACCTCTTCACTGTTGACGTTGAGACTGGACAGAGGAACTCTGCCTAGAACGCCAGCATCCCAGAGTCACCTCTTCACTGTTGACGTTGAGACTGGACAGAGGAACTCTGCCTAGAAGGCCAGCATCCCAGAGTCACCTCTTCACTGTTGACGTTGAGACTGGACAGAGGAACTCTGCCTAGAACGCCAGCATCCCAGAGTCACCTCTTCACTGTTGACGTTGAGACTGGACAGAGGAACTCTGCCTAGAAGGCCAGCATCCCAGAGTCACCTCTTCACTGTTGACGTTGAGACTGGACAGAGGAACTCTGCCTAGAAGGCCAGCATCCCAGAGTCACCTCTTCACTGTTGACGTTGAGACTGGACAGAGGAACTCTGCCTAGAAGGCCAGCATCCCAGAGTCACCTCTTCACTGTTGACGTTGAGACTGGACAGAGGAACTCTGCCTAGAAGGCCAGCATCCCAGAGTCACCTCTTCACTGTTGACGTTGAGACTGGACAGAGGAACTCTGCCTAGAAGGCCAGCATCCCAGAGTCACCTCTTCACTGTTGACGTTGAGACTGGACAGAGGAACTCTGCCTAGAACGCCAGCATCCCAGAGTCACCTCTTCACTGTTGACGTTGAGACTGGACAGAGGAACTCTGCCTAGAAGGCCAGCATCCCAGAGTCACCTCTTCACTGTTGACGTTGAGACTGGACAGAGGAACTCTGCCTAGAAGGCCAGCATCCCAGAGTCACCTCTTCACTGTTGAGACTGGACAGAGGAACTCTGCCTAGAAGGCCAGCATCCCAGAGTCACCTCTTCACTGTTGACGTTGAGACTGGACAGAGGAACTCTGCCTAGAAGGCCAGCATCCCAGAGTCACCTCTTCACTGTTGACGTTGAGACTGGACAGAGGAACTCTGCCTAGAAGGCCAGCATCCCAGAGTCACCTCTTCACTGTTGACGTTGAGACTGGACAGAGGAACTCTGCCTAGAAGGCCAGCATCCCAGTCGCCTCTTCACTGTTGACGTTGAGACTGGACAGAGGAACTCTGCCTAGAAGGCCAGCATCCCAGTCGCCTCTTCACTGTTGACGTTGAGACTGGACAGAGGAACTCTGCCTAGAAGGCCAGCATCCCAGAGTCACCTCTTCACTGTTGACGTTGAGACTGGACAGAGGAACTCTGCCTAGAAGGCCAGCATCCCAGTCGCCTCTTCACTGTTGACGTTGAGACTGGACAGAGGAACTCTGCCTAGAAGGCCAGCATCCCAGAGTCACCTCTTCACTGTTGACGTTGAGACTGGACAGAGGAACTCTGCCTAGAAGGCCAGCATCCAGTCACCTCTTCACTGTTGACGTTGAGACTGGACAGAGGAACTCTGCCTAGAAGGCCAGCATCCCAGAGTCACCTCTTCACTGTTGACGTTGAGACTGGACAGAGGAACTCTGCCTAGAAGGCCAGCATCCCAGTCGCCTCTTCACTGTTGACGTTGAGACTGGACAGAGTGAACTCTGCCTAGAAGGCCAGCATCCCAGAGTCACCTCTTCACTGTTGACGTTGAGACTGGACAGAGGAACTCTGCCTAGAAGGCCAGCATCCCAGAGTCGCCTCTTCACTGTTGAAGTTGAGACTGGACAAGGAACTCTGCTAAATGCCAGCATCCCAAAGTCACCTCTTCACTGTTGACGTTGAGACTGACAGAGGAACTCTGCCTAGAAGGCCAGCATCCCAGAGTCACCTCTTCACTGTTGAAGTTGAGACTGGATAGAGGAACTCTGCCTAAAGGCCAGCATCCCAGAGTCACCTCTTCAATGTTGACGTTGAGACTGGACAGAGGAACTCTGCCTAGAAAACCAGCATCCCAGTCGCCTTCAGTAACCTCTTCACTGCTAAATGACTTAATTGTAAATGTTGATGTTGACTGGACAGAGGAACTCTGCCTAGAAGGCCAGCATCCCAGTCACCTCTTCACTGTTGGCGTTGAGACTGGACAGAGGAACTCTGCCTAGAACGCCAGCATCCCAGAGTCACCCTCTTCACTGTTGACGTTGAGACTGGACAGAGGAACTCTGCCTAGAAGGCCAGCATCCCATCCCACTGGTAAGTCTGATAAGAGCCTCTTCACTGTTGACGTTGAGACTGGACAGAGGAACTCTGCCTAGAAGGCCAGCATCCCAGAGTCGCCTCTTCACTGTTGACGTTGAGACTGGACAGAGAGCTCTGCCTAAATGACCAGCATCCCAAAGTCACCTCTTCACTGTTGACGTTGAGACTGGACAGAGGAACTCTGCCTAGAACGCCAGCATCCCAGTCACCTCTTCACTGTTGGCGTTGAGACTGGACAGAGGAACTCTGCCTAGAATGGCCAGCATCCCAGAGTCGCCTCTTCACTGTTGGCGTTGAGACTGGACAGAGGAACTCTGCCTAGAAGGCCAGCATCCCAAGTCACCTCTTCACTGTTAGCGTTGAGACTGGACAGAGGAACTCTGCCTAGAAGGCCAGCATCCCAGAGTCACCTCTTCACTGTTGACGTTGAGACTGGACAGAGGAACTCTGCCTAGAAGGCCAGCATCCCAGCCTCTTCAGTCACCTCTTCACTGTTGTAAACGTTGAGACTGGACAGAGGAACTCTGCCTAGAAGGCCAGCATCGCCCCAGTAAGCTCTGGATAAGAGCCTCTAAATGACAATGTTGGCGTTGAGACTGGACAGAGGAACTCTGCCTAGAAGGCCAGCATCCCAGAGTCACCTCTTCACTGTTGACGTTGAGACTGGACAGAGGAACTCTGCCTAGAACGCCAGCATCCCAGTCACCTCTTCACTGTTACGTTGAGACTGGACAGAGAACTCTACCCTAAATGACCAGCATCCCAGAGTCACCTCTTCACTGTTGACGTTGAGACTGGACAGAGGAACTCTGCCTAGAACGCCAGCATCCCAGAGTCACCTCTTCACTGTTGACGTTGAGACTGGACAGAGGAACTCTGCCTAGAACGCCAGCATCCCAGAGTCACCTCTTCACTGTTGACGTTGAGACTGGACAGAGGAACTCTGCCTAGAAGGCCAGCATCCCATCCCAGAGTCGCCTCTTCACTGTTGACGTTGAGACTGGACAGAGGAACTCTGCCTAGAAGGCCAGCATCCCAGTCCCACTGGTAAGTCGCTCTAAGAGCTTCTGCTAAATGACTTAAATGTAAATGTAATATAAATGTTGGCGTTGAGACTGGACAGAGGAACTCTGCCTAGAAGGCCAGCATCCCAGTCGCCTCTTCACTGTTGACGTTGAGACTGGACAGAGCTTCTGCCTAGAACGCCAGCATCCCAGTAAAGTAATGTCACTGTTGACGTTGAGACTGGACAGAGGAACTCTGCCTAGAAGGCCAGCATCCCAGTCGCCTCTTCACTGTTGACGTTAGAGACTGGACAGAGGAACTCTGCCTAGAACGCCAGCATCCCAAGTCACCTCTTCACTGTTGAGCGTTGAGACTGGACAGAGGAACTCTGCCTAGAAACCAACATCCCAGAAGTGCGCCTCTTCACTGGTAAATCGCTCTGGATAAGAGCTCTGCCTAGAAGGCCAGCATCCCAGTCGCCTCTTCACTGTTGACGTTGAGACTGGACAGAGGAACTCTGCCTAGAAGGCCAGCATCCCAGTCGCCGCTTCACTGTTGACGTTGAGACTGGACAGAGGAACTCTGCCTAGAAGGCCAGCATCCCAGTCGCCTCTTCACTGTTGACGTTGAGACTGGACAGAGGAACTCTGCCTAGA
>NW_025756156.1:0-6869 GCF_021184085.1 Oncorhynchus gorbuscha
GCCATGTTGACAAGGAGTCTGCTCAAGGAGGCTGTCCCCTCTAGGTCACACACTCTGTCCCCCAGGAGGGCAGCAGGAAGAGGCTCAGATCCCTCCTGAGGTCTCCTCTGTCCCAGGAGGAGACAGCTGGAGGAGGCCGTCCCCAAGAGAGCCAGCTAGAGGAGGCCGTCACCAAGGAGGAAGCTGAGCTAGAGGAGACCAGATCCCCAAGGAGACCCAGCTAGAGGGACCGATCCCCAAGGAGAGCCAGCTAAGAGGGAGCCAGTCCTTCTATAGATCACACTGTCCCCAAAGGAGAGGAGAGGGAGTTCTGGGCACTGGCCAGGGGAGGGAGACAGCCTCTCTGCGTCTCTCCGTCCGTCTCTTTCTCTCCGTCCGTCTCTTTCTCTTTCTCTCCGTCCGTCTCTTTCTCTTTCTCCCGTCCGTCTCTTTCTCTTTCTCTCCGTCCGTCTCTTTCTCTCCGTCCGTCTCTTTCTCTCCGTCCGTCTCTTTCTCTTTCTCCCCGTCCGTCTCTTTCTCCCCGTCCGTCTCTTTCTCTCCGTCCGTCTCTTTCTCTCCGTCCGTCTCTTTCTCTCCGTCCGTCTCTTTCTCTCCGTCCGTCTCTTTCTCTTTCTCCCCGTCCGTCTCTTTCTCCCCGTCCGTCTCTTTCTCTCCGTCCGTCTCTTTCTCCCCGTCCGTCCCTTTCTCCCCGACGTCTCTTTCTCCCCGTCCGTCTCTTTCTCCCCGTCCGTCTCTTTCTCCCCGTCCGTCTCTTTCTCCCCGTCCGTCTCTTTCTCCCCGTCCGTCTCTTTCTCTCCGTCCGTCTCTTTCTCCCCGTCCGTCTCTTTCTCTCCGTCCGTCTCTTTCTCTTTCTCTCCGTCCGTCTCTTTCTCTCCGTCCGTCTCTTTCTCTCCGTCCGTCTCTTTCTTTCCGTCCGTCTCTTTCTCTTTCTCCCCATCCGTCTCTTTCTCCCAGTCTCTTTCTCTCCGTCCGTCTCTTTCTCTTTCTCCCCGTCCGTCTCTTTCTCTTTCTCCCCGTCCGTCTCTTTCTCTTTCTCCCCGTCTCTTTCTCTTTCTCTTTCTCCCCGACGTCTCTTTCTCCCCGACGTCTCTTTCTCCCCGTCCGTCTCTTTCTCTTTCTCCCCGTCCGTCTCTTTCTCTTTCTCCCCGTCCATCTTTTTCTCCCCGTCCGTCTCTTTCTCCCCGTCCGTCTCTTTCTCCCCATCCGTCTCTTTCTCTTTCTCCCCGTCCGACTCTTTCTCCCCGTCCGTCTCTTTCTCCCCGTCCGTCTCTTTCTCCCCGTCCGTCTCTTTCTCCCCGTCCGTCTCTTTCTCTTTCTCCCCGTCCGTCTCTTTCTCTTTCTCCCCGTCCGTCTCTTTCTCCCCGTCCGTCTCTTTCTCTCCCGTCCGTCTCTTTCTCTTTCTCCCCGTCCGTCTCTTTCTCTTTCTCCCCGTCCGTCTCTTTCTCTCCGTCCGTCTCTTTCTCCCCGTCCGTCTCTTTCTCTTTCTCCCCGTCCGTCTCTTTCTCTTTCTCCCCGTCCGTCTCTTTCTCTTTCTCCCCGTCAGTCTCTTTCTCCCCGTCCGTCTCTTTCTCCCCGTCCGTCTCTTTCTCTTTCTCCCCGTCCGTCTCTTTCTCTTTCTCCCCGTCCGTCTCTTTCTCTTTCTCCCGTCCGTCTCTTTCTCTTTCTCCCCGTCCGTCTCTTTCTCTCCGTCCGTCTCTTTCTCCCCGTCCGTCTCTTTCTCTTTCTCCCCGTCCGTCTCTTTCTCCCCGTCCGTCTCTTTCTCCCCGTCCGTCTCTTTCTCTTTCTCCCCGTCCGTCTCTTTCTCCCCGTCCGTCTCTTTCTCCCCGTCCGTCTCTTTCTCCCCGTCCGTCTCTTTCTCTCCGTCCGTCTCTTTCTCCCCGTCCGTCTCTTTCTCCCCGTCCGTCTCTTTCTCTTTCTCCCGTCCGTCTCTTTCTCCCCGTCCGTCTCTTTCTCCCCGTCCGTCTCTTTCTCCCCGTCCGTCTCTTTCTCCCCGTCCGTCTCTTTCTCTTTCTCCCCGTCCGTCTCTTTCTCTTTCTCCCCGTCCGTCTCTTTCTCCCCGTCCGTCTCTTTCTCCCCGTCCGTCTCTTTCTCTTTCTCCCCGTCCGTCTCTTTCTCCCCGTCCGTCTCTTTCTCCCCGTCCGTCTCTTTCTCCCCGTCCGTCTCTTTCGCCCCGTCCGTCTCTTTCTCTCCGTCCGTCTCTTTCTCCCCGTCCGTCTCTTTCTCTTTCTCTCCGTCCGTCTCTTTCTCTCCGTCCGTCTCTTTCTCTCCGTCCGTCTCTTTCTCTCCGTCCGTCTCTTTCTCTTTCTCCCCATCCGTCTCTTTCTCCCAGTCTCTTTCTCCCCGTCCGTCTCTTTCTCCCCGTCCGTCTCTTTCTCTTTCTCTCCGTCCGTCTCTTTCTCTTTCTCCCCGTCCGTCTCTTTCTCTTTCTCCCCGTCCGTCTCTTTCTCTTTCTCCCCGACGTCTCTTTCTCCCCGTCCGTCTCTTTCTCTTTCTCCCCGTCCGTCTCTTTCTCTTTCTCCCCGTCCGTCTCTTTCTCCCCGTCCGTCTCTTTCTCCCCGTCCGTCTCTTTCTCCCCGTCCGTCTCTTTCTCCCCGTCCGTCTCTTTCTCTTTCTCCCGTCCGTCTCTTTCTCCCCGTCCGTCTCTTTCTCCCCGTCCGTCTCTTTCTCCCCGTCCGTCTCTTTCTCTTTCTCCCGTCCGTCTCTTTCTCTTTCTCCCCGTCCGTCTCTTTCTCCCCGTCCGTCTCTTTCTCCCGTCCTCTCTCTCCCGTCCGTCTCTTTCTCTCCGTCCGTCTCTTTCTCTCCGTCCGTCTCTTTCTCCCCGTCCGTCTCTTTCTCCCCGTCCGTCTCTTTCTCTTTCTCCCCGTCCGTCTCTTTCTCTTTCTCCCCGTCCGTCTCTTTCTCCCCGTCCGTCTCTTTCTCCCCGTCCGTCTCTTTCTCCCCGTCCGTCTCTTTCTCTTTCTCCCGTCCGTCTCTTTCTCTTTCTCCCCGTCCGTCTCTTTCTCTTTCTCTCCGTCCGTCTCTTTCTCTCCGTCCGTCTCTTTCTCCCGTCCGTCTCTTTCTCTTTCTCCCGTCCGTCTCTTTCTCTTTCTCCCCGTCCGTCCTCTCCCCGTCCGTCTCTTTCTCCCCGTCCGTCTCTTTCTCTTTCTCCCCGTCCGTCTCTTTCTCTTTCTCCCCGTCCGTCTCTCTTTCTCTCCGTCCGTCTCTTTCTCCCGTCAGTCTCTTTCTCTTTCTCCCCCGTCCGTCTCTTTCTCCCCCGTCCGTCTCTTTCTCCCCGTCCGTCTCTTTCTCCCCCGTCCGTCTCTTTCTCTTTCTCCCCGTCCGTCTCTTTCTCTTTCTCCCCGTCCGTCTCTTTCTCTTTCTCCCGTCAGTCTCTTTCTCTTTCTCCCGTCCGTCTCTTTCTCTTCTCTTTCTCTTTCTCTTTCTCTTTCTCTTTCTCCCCGTCCGTCTCTTTTCTTAGTCCAGTCTCTTTCTCCCCGTCCGTCTCTTTTCTCCCCGTCAGTCTCTTTCTCCCCCATCCGTCTCTTTCTCCCCCGTCCGTCTCTTTCTCCCCGTCCGTCTCTTTCTCCCCGTCCATAGTCTCTTTCTCCCCATCCGTCTCTTTCTCTCCGTCCGTCTCTTTCTCCCGTCCGTCTCTTTCTCCCCGTCCGTCTCTTTCTCCCCGTCCGTCTCTTTCTCCCCGTCCGTCTCTTTCTCTTTCTCCCCGTCCGTCTTTCTCCCCGTCCGTCTCTTTCTCCCCGTCCGTCTCTTTCTCCCGTCCAGGTCTTTCTCCCCGTCCGTCTCTTTCTCCCCGTCCTTTTCTTTCTCCCGTCCGTCTCTTTCTCCCCGTCCGTCTCTTTCTCCCGTCCGTCTCTTTCTCTTTCTCCCGTCCGTCTCTTTCTCCCCGTCCGTCTCTTTCTCCCCGTCCGTCTCTTTCTCTTTCTCCCGTCCGTCTCTTTCTCTTTCTCCCCGTCCGTCTCTTTCTCTCCCGTCCGTCTCTTTCTCTTCTCCCGTCCGTCTCTTTCTCCCCGTCCGTCTCTTTCTCCCCGTCCGTCTCTTTCTCCCGTCCGTCTCTTTCTCCCCGTCCGTCTCTTTCTCCCCGTCCGTCTCTTTCTCCCCGTCCGTCTCTTTCTCTTTCTCCCCGTCCGTCTCTTTCTCTTTCTCCCCGTCCGTCTCTTTCTCCCCGTCCGTCTCTTTCTCCCCGTCCGTCTCTTTCTCCCCGTCCGTCTCTTTCTCCCCGTCCGTCTCTTTCTCCCGTCCGTCTCTTTCTCCCCGTCCGTCTCTTTCTCTTTCTCTCCGTCCGTCTCTTTCTCTTTCTCCCGTCCGTCTCTTTCTCCCCGTCCGTCTCTTTCTCTTTCTCCCCGTCCGTCTCTTTCTCTTTCTCCCCGTCCGTCTCTTTCTCTTTCTCCCCGTCCGTCTCTTTCTCTTTCTCCCCGTCCGTCTCTTTCTCTTTCTCCCCGTCCGTCTCTTTCTCCCCGTCCGTCTCTTTCTCCCCGTCCGTCTCTTTCTCCCCGTCCGTCTCTTTCTCCCCGTCCGTCTCTTTCTCCCCGTCCGTCTCTTTCTCTCCGTCCGTCTCTTTCTCTTTCTCCCCATCCGTCTCTTTCTCTTTCTCCCCATCCGTCTCTTTCTCTTTCTCCCCATCCGTCTCTTTCTCTTTCTCCCCTCCGTCTCTTTCTCTCCGTCCGTCTCTTTCTCTTTCTCCCCGTCCGTCTCTTTCTCTTTCTCCCCCGTCCGTCTCTTTCTCTTTCTCCCCCGTCCGTCTCTTTCTCTTTCTCCCGTCCGTCTCTTTCTCTTTCTCCCGTCCGTCTCTTTCTCCCGTCCGTCTCTTTCTCCCCGTCCGTCTCTTTCTCCCGTCCGTCTCTTTCTCCCGTCCGTCTCTTTCTCCCGTCCGTCTCTTTCTCCCGTCCGTCTCTTTCTCCCGTCCGTCTCTTTCTCCCGTCCGTCTCTTTCTCCCCGTCCGTCTCCTTCTCCCGTCCGTCTCCTGCTCACTCCAGTCCCTCCTCGGTCGCCACTCTCCCACTGGACCCAGACAGAGAAGCAGACCTCTCCTCCTCTCTGTCACAGTCTGCTCCCAGCCTTCCTCCTCTCTGTCAGTCTGCTCCCCAGCCTTCCTCCTCTCTGCCACAGTCTGCTCCCCAAGCCTAGCCAAAGTAGCTGTTCATCCTTACAGGCCTGAGGAATACTTTCACTATCAGAGAGTCTCCCTGAATAGCAAAGGACAAACAGTCAGGGATTGAATGGGTCCAAGATTCCCTTCTAACTAAGCCCTTCCTTAATAATACTGTAGTTCTGTGTGTGTTCATTATGTAACAACAATGCAGCTGCTGTGCCACTAACCGTAACACAGCTATTTTCCTTCTAGATAGTCATTCCTCCAACAAACACCTTGTGTGTCCACAAGACATATCTCTCTACTCAAGTGCATTCAATCTAGTCAAGGCCTAGTAGTGCTTAGAGAGAAACGCTCACAGCTTATATATCAAATGGTAGACCTATAGGCTACCTGGCTCTCTCCTCTGGCAACAGCCTGATTCATACTGGCACATGACGTGTACACAGAGGCCATGTGGGTCGCTCTCCAGGCGTACAACCAGAGGTGTACACAGAGGACCATGTGGGTCGCTCTCCAGGCGTACGACCAGACATGACGTGTACACCGAGGCCATGTGGGTCGCTCTCCAGGCGTACAACCAGAGGTGTACACAGAGGACCATGTGGGTCGCTCTCCAGGCGTACGACCAGACATGACGTGAACACAGAGGACCATGTGGGTCGCTCTCCAGGAGTACGACCAGACATGTACACAGAGGCCATGTGGGTCGCTCTCCAGGCGTGCGACCAGACATGACGTGAACACAGAGGCCCATGTGGGTCGCTCTCCAGGCGTACAACCAGACGTGTACACAGAGGCCCATGTGGGTCGATCTCCAGCATACAACCAGACATGACGTGAACACAGAGGACCATGTGGGTCGATCTCCAGCATACAACCAGACATGTACACAGAGGCCATGTGGGTCGCTCTCCAGCATACAACCAGACATGACGTGAACACAGAGGCCCATGTGGGTCGCTCTCCAGGCGTACGACCAGACATGACGTGTACACAGAGGCCCATGTGGGTCGCTCTCCAGGAGTACGACCAGACATGTACACAGAGGCCCATGTGGGTCGCTCTCCAGGCGTGCGACCAGACATGACGTGAACACAGAGGCCCATGTGGGTCGCTCTCCAGGCGTACAACCAGACGTGTACACAGAGGACCATGTGGGTCGCTCTCCAGGCGTACAACCAGACGTGTACACAGAGGACCATGTGGGTCGCTCTCCAGGCGTACGACCAGACATGACGTGAACACAGAGGCCCATGTGGGTCGCTCTCCAGGCGTACGACCAGACATGACGTGAACACAGAGGACCATGTGGGTCGCTCTCCAGGAGTACGACCAGACATGTACACAGAGGCCCATGTGGGTCGCTCTCCAGGCGTACGACCAGACATGACGTGAACACAGAGGCCCATGTGGGTCGCTCTCCAGGCGTACAACCAGACGTGTACACAGAGGACCATGTGGGTCGCTCTCCAGGCGTACAACCAGACGTGTACACAGAGGCCCATGTGGGTCGCTCTCCAGGCGTACGACCAGACATGACGTGAACACAGAGGACCATGTGGGTCGATCTCCAGGCGTACGACCAGACATGACGTGTACACAGATGCCCATGTGGGTCGGCTCTCCAGGCGTACGACCAGACATGACGTACACAGAGGCCCATGTGGGTCGCTCTCCAGGAGTACGACCAGACATGTACACAGAGGACCATGTGGGTCGCATCTCAGGCGTACGACCAGACATGGCGTGAACACAGAGGACCATGTGGGTGCGCTCTCCA
>NW_025756157.1:0-6869 GCF_021184085.1 Oncorhynchus gorbuscha
TAGTAGATAGTGTATAGGTACAGGGTTAGATAGTGTATAGGTACAGGGTTAAATAGTGTATAGGTAGCAGGGTTAGATAGTGATAGGTAAGGTATATGGGTTAGATAGTGTATAGGTACAGGGTTAGATAGTGTATAGGTACAGGGTTATAGTAGTAGATGGTGTATAGGTACAGGTTAGATATAGATAGTGTATAGGTACAGGGTTAGATAGTGTATAGGTACAGGGTTAGATAGTGTATAGGTACAGGGTTAGATAGTAGATAGTGTATAGGTACAGGGTTAGATAGTGTATAGGTACAGGGTTAGATAGTAGATAGTGTATAGGTACAGGTTAGATAGTAGATAGTGTATAGGTACAGGGTTAGATAGTAGATAGTGTATAGGTACATGGGTTAGATAGTGTATAGGTACAGGGTTAGATAGTGTATAGGTACAGGGTTAGATAGTAGATAGTGTATAGGTACAGGGTTAGATAGTAGATAGTGTATAGGTACAGGGTTAGATAGTGTATAGGTACAGGGTTAGATAGTAGATAGTGTATAGGTACAGGGTTAGATAGTGTATAGGTACAGGGTTAGATAGTAGATAGTGTATAGGTACAGGGTTAGATAGTGTATAGGTACAGGGTTAGATAGTAGATAGTGTATAGGTACAGGGTTAGATAGTGTATAGGTACAGGGTTAGATAGTAGATAGTGTATAGGTACAGGGTTAGATAGTGTATAGGTACAGGGTTAGATAGTGTATAGGTACAGGGTTAGATAGTAGATAGTGTATAGGTACAGGGTTAGATAGTGTATAGGTACAGGGTTAGATAGTGTATAGGTACAGGGTTAGATAGTAGATAGTGTATAGGTACAGGGTTAGATAGTGTATAGGTACAGGGTTAGATAGTAGATAGTGTATAGGTACAGGGTTAGATAGTGTATAGGTACAGGGTTAGATAGTAGATAGTGTATAGGTACAGGGTTAGATAGTGTATAGGTACAGGGTTAGATAGTGTATAGGTACAGGGTTAGATAGTAGATAGTGTATAGGTACAGGGTTAGATAGTGATAGTGTATAGGTACAGGGTTAGATAGTGTATAGGTACAGGGTTAGATAGTAGATAGTGTATAGGTACAGGGTTAGATAGTAGATAGTGTATAGGTACAGGGTTAGATAGTGTATAGGTACAGGGTTAGATAGTAGATAGTGTATAGGTACAGGGTTAGATAGTGTATAGGTACAGGGTTAGATAGTAGATAGTGTATAGGTACAGGGTTAGATAGTAGATAGTGTATAGGTACAGGGTTAGATAGTAGATAGTGTATAGGTACAGGGTTAGATAGTGTATAGGTACAGGGTTAGATAGTGTATAGGTACAGGGTTAGATAGTAGATAGTCTATAGGTACAGGGTTAGATAGTAGATAGTGTATAGGTACAGGGTTAGATAGTGTGTATAGGTACAGGGTTAGATAGTGTATAGGTACAGGGTTAGATAGTAGATAGTGTATAGGTACAGGGTTAGATAGTAGATAGTCTATAGGTACAGGGTTAGATAGTAGATAGTGTATAGGTACAGGGTTAGATAGTGTATAGGTACAGGATTAGATAGTGTATAGGTACAGGGTTAGATAGTGTATAGGTACAGGGTTAGATAGTAGATAGTGTATAGCTACAGGGTTATATAGTAGATAGTGTATAGGTACAGGGTTAGATAGTGTATAGGTACAGGGTTATATAGTAGATAGTGTATAGGTACAGGGTTAGATAGTAGATAGTGTATAGGTACAGGGTTAGATAGTGTATAGGTACAGGGTTAGATAGTAGATAGTGTATAGGTACAGGGTTAGATAGTGTATAGGTACAGGGTTAGATAGTGTATAGGTACAGGGTTAGATAGTAGATAGTGTATAGGTACAGGGTTAGATAGTGTATAGGTACAGGGTTAGATAGTGTATAGGTACAGGGTTAGATAGTAGATAGTGTATAGGTACAGGGTTAGATAGTAGATAGTGTATAGGTACAGGGTTAGATAGTGTATAGGTACAGGGTTAGATAGTAGATAGTGTATAGGTACAGGGTTAGATAGTGTATAGGTACAGGGTTAGATAGTGTATAGGTACAGGGTTAGATAGTAGATAGTGTATAGGTACAGGGTTAGATAGTAGATAGTGTATAGGTACAGGGTTAGATAGTGTATAGGTACAGGGTTAGATAGTGTATAGGTACAGGGTTAGATAGTAGATAGTGTATAGGTACAGGGTTAGATAGTAGATAGTGTATAGGTACAGGGGTTAGATAGTGTATAGGTACAGGGTTAGATAGTGTATAGGTACAGGGTTAGATAGTAGATAGTGTATAGGTACAGGGTTAGATAGTAGATAGTGTATAGGTACAGGGTTAGATAGTAGATAGTGTATAGGTACAGGGTTAGATAGTGTATAGGTACAGGTCAGGGTTAGATAGTGTATAGGTACAGGGTTAGATAGTGTATAGGTACAGGGTTAGATAGTAGATAGTGTATAGGTACAGGGTTAGATAGTAGATAGTGTATAGGTACAGGGTTAGATAGTGTATAGGTACAGGGTTAGATAGTGTATAGGTACAGGGTTAGATAGTGTATAGGTACAGGGTTAGATAGTAGATAGTGTATAGGTACAGGGTTAGATAGTGTATAGGTACAGGGTTAGATAGTAGATAGTGTATAGGGACAGGGTTAGATAGTAGATAGTGTATAGGTACAGGGTTAGATAGTGTATAGGTACAGGGTTAGATAGGGTATAGGTACAGGGTTAGATAGTAGATAGTGTATAGGTACAGGGTTAGATAGTGTATAGGTACAGGGTTAGATAGTAGATAGTGTACAGGTACAGGGTTAGATAGTGTATAGGTACAGGGTTAGATAGTGTATAGGTACAGGGTTAGATGGTGTATAGGTACAGGGTTAGATAGTGTATAGGTACAGGGTTAGATAGTAGATAGTGTATAGGTACAGGGTTAGATAGTGTATAGGTACAGGGTTATATAGTAGATAGTGTATAGGTACAGGGTTAGATAGTAGATAGTGTATAGGTACAGGGTTAGATAGTGTATAGGTACAGGGTTAGATAGTAGATAGTGTATAGGTACAGGGTTAGATAGTAGATAGTTATAGGTACAGGGTTAGATAGTAGATAGTGTATAGGTACAGGGTTAGATAGTGTATAGGTACAGGGTTAGATAGTGTATAGGTACAGGGTTAGATAGTAGATAGTGTATAGGTACAGGGTTAGATAGTAGATAGTGTATAGGTACAGGGTTAGATAGTGTATAGGTACAGGGTTAGATAGTAGATAGTGTATAGGTACAGGGTTAGATAGTGTATAGGTACAGGGTTAGATAGTGTACAGGTACAGGGTTAGATAGTGTATAGGTACAGGGTTAGATAGTAGATAGTGTATAGGTACAGGGTTAGATAGTGTATAGGTACAGGGTTAGATAGTAGATAGTGTATAGGTACAGGGTTAGATAGTAGATAGTGTATAGGTACAGGGTTAGATAGTGTATAGGTACAGGGTTAGATAGTGTATAGGTACAGGGTTAGATAGTGTATAGGTACAGGGTTAGATAGTAGATAGTGTATAGGTACAGGGTTAGATAGTGTATAGGTACAGGGTTAGATAGTAGATAGTGTATAGGTACAGGGTTAGATAGTGTATAGGTACAGGGTTAGATAGTAGATAGTGTATAGGTACAGGGTTAGATAGTAGATAGTGTATAGGTACAGGGTTAGATAGTGTATAGGTACAGGGTTATATAGTAGATAGTGTATAGGTACAGGGTTAGATAGTAGATAGTGTATAGGTACAGGGTTAGATAGTGTATAGGTACAGGGTTAGATAGTGTATAGGTACAGGGTTAGATAGTGTATAGGTACAGGGTTAGATAGTAGATAGTAGGTAGATATGGGTGTAGAGGTCAGGGTAGTGGTATAGGTACAGGGTTAGATAGTGTATAGGTATGTGTAAGTGGTTAGATAGTGTAATAGGTACAGGGTTAGATAGTAGATAGTGTTATAGGTACATGGGTTAGATAGTGTATAGTGTATAGGTATAGGGTTAGATAGTGTATAGGTACAGGGTTAGATAGTAGATAGTGTATAGGTACAGGGTTAGATAGTGTATAGGTACAGGGTTAGATAGTGTATAGGTACAGGGTTAGATAGTAGATAGTGTATAGGTACAGGGTTAGATAGTGTATAGGTACAGGGTTAGATAGTGTATAGGTACAGGGTTAGATAGTAGATAGTGTATGGTACAGGGTTAGATAGTGTATAGGTACAGGGTTAGATAGTAGATAGTGTATAGGTACAGGGTTAGATAGTGTATAGGTACAGGGTTAGATAGTAGATAGTGTATAGGTACAGGGTTAGATAGTGTATAGGTACAGGGTTAGATAGTGTATAGGTACAGGGTTAGATAGTAGATAGTGTATAGGTACAGGGTTAGATAGTAGATAGTGTATAGGTACAGGGTTAGATAGTAGATAGTGTATAGGTACAGGGTTAGATAGTGTATAGGTACAGGGTTAGATAGTAGGTGTATAGGTACAGGGTTAGATAGTAGATAGTGTATAGAGTACAGGGTTAGATAGTAGATAGTGTATAGGTACAGGGTTAGATAGTGTATAGGTACAGGGTTAGATAGTAGATAGTGTATAGGTACAGGGTTAGATAGTGTATAGGTACAGGGTTAGATAGTAGATAGTGTATAGGTACAGGGTTAGATAGTGTATAGGTACAGGGTTAGATAGTGTATAGGTACAGGGTTAGATAGTGTATAGGTACAGGGTTAGATAGTAGATAGTGTATAGGTACAGGGTTAGATAGTGTATAGGTACAGGGTTAGATAGTAGATAGTGTATAGGTACAGGGTTAGATAGTGTATAGGTACAGGGTTAGATAGTGTATAGGTACAGGGTTAGATAGTGTATAGGTACAGGGTTAGATAGTGTATAGGTACAGGGTTAGATAGTAGATAGTGTATAGGTACAGGGTAGTAGATAGTGTATAGGTACAGGGTTAGATAGTAGATAGTGTATAGGTACAGGGTTAGATAGTAGATAGTGTATAGGTACAGGGTTAGATAGTGTATAGGTACAGGGTTAGATAGTGTATAGGTACAGGGTTAGATAGTAGATAGTGTATAGGTACAGGGTTAGATAGTAGATAGTGTATAGGTACAGGGATGTAGATAGTGTATAGGTACAGGGTTAGATAGTGTATAGGTACAGGGTTAGATAGTAGATAGTGTATAGGTACAGGGTTAGATAGTAGATAGTGTATAGGTACAGGGTTAGATAGTGTATAGGTACAGTGTTAGATAGTAGATAGTGTATAGGTACAGGGTTAGATAGTAGATAGTGTATAGGTACAGTGTTAGATAGTAGATAGTGTATAGGTACAGGGTTAGATAGTAGATAGTGTATAGGTATAGGGTTAGATAGTGTATAGGTACAGGGTTAGATAGTGTATAGGTACAGGGTTAGATGGTGTATAGGTACAGGGTTAGATAGTAGATAGTGTATAGGTACAGGGTTAGATAGTGTATAGGTACAGGGTTAGATAGTAGATAGTGTATAGGTACAGGGTTAGATAGTGTATAGGTACAGGGTTAGATAGTAGATAGTGTATAGGTACAGGGTTAGATAGTGTATAGGTACAGGGTTAGATAGTGTATAGGTACAGGGTTAGATAGTAGATAGTGTATAGGTACAGGGTTAGATAGTGTATAGGTACAGGGTTAGATAGTGTATAGGTACAGGGTTAGATAGTAGATAGTGTATAGGTACAGGGTTAGATAGTAGATAGTGTATAGGTACAGAGTTAGATAGTGTATAGGTACAGGGTTAGATAGTAGATAGTGTATAGGTACAGGGGTTAGATAGTGTATAGGTACAGGGTTAGATAGTAGATAGTGTATAGGTACAGGGTTAGATAGTAGATAGTGTATAGGTACAGGGTTAGATAGTGTATAGGTACAGGGTTAGATAGTAGATATAGGTACAGGGTTAGATAGGTGTATAGGTACAGGGTTAGATAGTAGATAGTGTATAGGTACAGGGTTAGATAGATGTATAGGTACAGGGTTAGATAGTAGATAGTGTATAGGTACAGGGTTAGATAGTGTATAGGTACAGGGTTAGATAGTAGATAGTGTATAGGTACAGGGTTAGATAGTGTATAGGTACAGGGTTAGATAGTGTATAGGTACAGGGTTAGATAGTAGATAGTGTATAGGTACAGGGTTAGATAGTGTATAGGTACAGGGTTAGATAGTAGATAGTGTATAGGTACAGGGTTAGATAGTGTATAGGTACAGGGTTAGTAGTAGTGTATAGGTACAGGGTTAGATAGTGTATAGGTACAGGGTGAGATAGTAGATAGTGTATAGGTACAGGGTTAGATAGTGTATAGGTACAGGGTTAGATAGTGTATAGGTACAGGGTTAGATAGTAGATAGTGTATAGGTACAGGATTAGATAGTGTATAGGTACAGGTTAGATAGTAGATAGTGTATAGGTACAGGGTTAGATAGTGTATAGGTACAGGGTTAGATAGTGTATAGGTACAGGGTTAGATAGTGTATAGGTACAGGTTAGATAGTAGATAGTGTATAGGTACAGGGTTAGATAGTAGATAGTGTATAGGTACAGGGTTAGATAGTGTATAGGTACAGGGTTAGATAGTGTATAGGTACAGGGTTAGATAGTAGATAGTGTATAGGTACAGGGTTAGATAGTAGATAGTGTATAGGTACAGGGTTAGATAGTGTATAGGTACAGGGTTAGATAGTGTATAGGTACAGGGTTAGATAGTAGATAGTGTATAGATACAGGGTTAGA
>NW_025756158.1:0-6869 GCF_021184085.1 Oncorhynchus gorbuscha
CCTGTACTAACCCTAACCCTGTACTAACCCTAACCCTGTACTAACCCTAATCCCTGTACTAACCCTAACCCTACTAACCCTAACCCTGTACTAACCCTAACCCTGTACTAACCCTAACCCTATCCCTGTACTAACCCTATCCCTGTACTAACCCTAACCCTGTACTAACCCTAACCCTATCCCTGTACTAACCCTAACCCTATCCCTGTACTAACCCTAACCCTGTACTAACCCTAACCCTATCCCTATTCCCTATACTAGTCCCACATCCACAGACAAACAGAAGAAGCTTCTCATTAACACATCATTATGATCCTAACCAGACAACAGCAGTGCAGGTTTAAATCGACTACTGTATGTAGCAGAGGAAGATGAGGTGACTCCTTTTCTCTCCTGTGGTCTCCTCTGGAGACGAGGTGTGACATCAATGGGAAAAACAGTCCATGTGTCAAATCATGTGGTTTCAATATGATTTTAATATGGTTGTAATGTGGTTTTTTAATATGTTTGTAAATATGGTTTATATATATTTGTATATGGTTTCAATATGGTTGTATAATGATTTCAACATGGTTTAATATACTGTGAAGATAATTGTAATATCTTGTATTATGGTTGTAATATGATTTCAATATGATTGTAATATAATTGTAATACCTTGTAATATGGTTGTAATATGTTGTAATATGGTTGTGATATGGTTGTATTAAGATTTCAATATGGTTGTGATATGATTTCAATATGGTTGTATTATGTTGTAATATGGTTGTGATATGGTTGTGATATGGTTGTAATATGATTTCAATATGGTTGTAATATGTTGTAATATGGCTGTGATGATTTCAACATGGTGTAATATGGCTGTAATATGATTCCAACATGGCTGTAATATGGTTGTAATATGCTTGTAATATGGTTGTAATATGGTTGTAATATGATTTCAATATGGTTGTAATATGTTGTAATGGTTAGATATGATTTCAATATGGTTAAATATGTTGTAATATGGTTGTAATATGATTTCAATATGGTTGTAATATGGTTGTAATATGTTGTAATATGGTTGTAATATGGTTGTAATATGATTTCAATATGGTTGTAATATGTTGTAATATGGTTGTGATATGATTTCAATATGGTTGTAATATGGTTGTAATATGATTCCAATATGGTTGTAATATGGTTGTAATTATAACTTCTGTTTTCGGACTAGATTGCCCATTATTATGTGAACTGGTGGTATTTACCTGTGCTCTTTTGTTAAGGATATAATTAGTGTGTAATGTGTTTAATGCCACTGCCTTTGAAATGGTGCGTGGATGTGTATTGTGATTGTCTCATATGTCAATTCAATCAATTCAATCCGTCAGCCCAGTTATTGAGATGATTTTAACTGGTGGGTTATATTTAAACTACTATAATGCTTTGCTGCTAGGATAATTCTCTCCAAGAACATGGTTTTATCAGCATACATTGTGTGTCTGTTCCAGTGTGTTTCATCAGAGTTAGATGGATCATGAGTTGTTGGTGGGTGATTATCATAGGATTTAGAGGTGCATATGGCCTCAATCGACAAGGGGTAACACTCCTTCTCTGGGCTGGAGCCAATGGGGAAACGAGAACATTTTTTATTCAGTGTTAACATTAAGGTTAATGTACTGCAATACAGAAGCTTAAAAACACCAAGTAGTGTAGTGTGTATAAGCTGAATTCAGCTATATATATATACAAAAAGATACGTCTGCACAACTCGAACATGCTCCCGCTGTGATGTATTCAGACACCGCACATGACATAGTGTTAGTATATTGTGTATCAGGTGAAGTCTTGTTGCATTGTGAAATATTGTAGAACCTAGATTCTAAGGATGGCTGTTGAAATGAGAAACTGTTGTAGACACACTGTAGAGAAACTCTTCAGCTTGTTAGTTCAATGTGTCAGTGTGTTTGTCTACCTCTTACATGAATCTTCCAGTTCCAGCATAAAGGCCTATTTGATTTCTTCATGTGACCGTGGGGAATAGACAGACTGGGAGTCTGGAAACATACAGGCGGCAGTGAATAATATTAGCAGGGTTGAATGTTGTTGATCCCTAGATGACATCTGAGACATGAAGTCATTAAGCCTGCCACACACATGAAACTACACACACACTCAACCCCACACTAACACTGTCACTGAGGTGTGACCTGCTGGAGTGTGTGAGGACTGAGTTAGAGGAGGGGAGGTTTGAGTGAGAATAGGGGAAAGGTCACACACAAAGAGGTTGCAAGACACACACACACACACTGGCGCTGGCAGGCCATTACAGGTACTTCTAGGGCCTGTAGTGAGCTTGTACTGTGTGTGTGTGTGTGTGTGTGTGTGTGTGTGTGTGTGTGTGTGTGTGTGTGTGTGTGTGTGTGTGTGTGTGTGTGTGTGTGTGTGTGTGTGTGTGTGTGTGTGTGTGTGTGTGCGCGTGTGTTTGAGAGGGGGTCGCGAAGTCAGGGCAGGATAGGCACAAGTCGTTTCGCTCCACCGGTTACAGAGACCCCTGCTCTTGTCCTGATAAGACCAAGCTTAAAGGCCACGATGGGAACAAGCCTTCCCTCCTCCATCCCTCCATCTAGACAGACTAGGAGTGGAGGAGGAGACGATAAGGATTCTGAATGTAGAAGCAACAAAGCCAGCCTCTGGAAATTGGAAAGGCATTAGCATGACACCGTACGTCTTTTTTAACAGCAGTGTAAAACTGTCACTCCTACACGAAGGCAGCAGACAGAAGAGGTCCTATCAGGCTTTATCAGAGCTTCTGTGGTTACCATAGTCACTCAGGGCCAAATCGGCTGCCATGAGATGTGACTGACAGACTGATTGACTGATTGACTGACTGACTGACTGACTGACTGACTGACTGACTGACTGACTGACTAACTAACTAACTAACTGACTAACTGACTGACTGACTGACTGACTAACTGACTAACTGACTAACTGACTGACTGACTGACTGACTGACTGACTGACTGACTGACTGACTAACGAACTGCTGGACTGTTATGACTGGTTAGAATGACTGCAGGACAGTATTTGTAAAGTATCTCAGAGAAGGAGTGCTGATCTAGGATCATGTCTTTCCCCACATTCATAATGTAAAAGCCAACATTATCCTGCCCTAAATCACCACTCCTATTCTGAGACGCTTTTACGAATCCCGGCCCGGGACTGATATTTCTGCCTCTGTTCCGTGTGGAATCTGTGGGGGTTAGAGGTGGCTGTGTGTTTCTGTTCACAGTGACTGGATGTGATGGGAATTAGACAGGTGTTGCTAACGGTCCTGAAAAAGGCCTTTGTGCTGTAAGGTCGTCTGAACTATATCCCTCTTTATTTGATGTATGTAACCCTAAAGCTTTGCTCTGTTATTCTGGATGTGATGTGACCAACAGTAGGCCATTACTACCATCACACCCTTCAGCCCGCCACCCCCACATCCCCGCCACCCCACAAGTGTAGCTCCTCACTTATCAGTAACCAGACTCACGTCTGGAAGTGTCCGTTCCCCCTCTGGTGCCCCCCTGTCCGTCTGTCCGTCTGCCTGTCAGTGCCAAAATAACGCAGATTTACACAAGCCACCTTTGGAGATGGCACGTGTGTGTGTGTGTGTGTGTGTGTGTGTGTGTGTGTGTGTGTGTGTGTGTGTGTGTGTGTGTGTGTGTGTGTGTGTGTGTGTGTGTGTGTGTGTGTGTGTGTGTGTGTGTGTGTGTGTGTGTGTGTGTGTGTGTGTGGGGGTAATAGTTTCCCTTCCCTGTCTGATAGATATTACTCCCTCTCAGGACAGGGGCTAATTTCCCTTCCCTGTCTGTGGCGTCTGTCTCTGATTCAGTTTGAAGTTAACCTTGTGCTACTATAACCTCATAATGTACTGTAGCTCATGGATACACTTCTGGTCTTCTGGGCTCCGTCTGTTGAAATGGACAGATGCTCCATTAAGAGGTAGCAGGTTCCTCATATGTCACCTTCCATCACGTGTGTGTCTCTGTGTGTGTGCCTCTACCGCCCGAACCTCGTCCCACTTCATGCCCATGCGTGCCTGTCCACATGCTCACGTGAAGTTGAGGCTTAACCAAGTGTACTAATGAGGTATTACATTACAGGTGTTGGGTTCCCACTTAACCAAATGTGTGTGTGTGTGTGTGTGTGTGTGTGTGTGTGTGTGTGTGTGTGTGTGTGTGTGTGTGTGTGTGTGTGTGTGTGTGTGTGTGTGTGTGTGTGTGTGTGTGTGTGTGTGTGTGTGTGTGTGTGTGTGTGTGTGTGTGTGTGTCTGTGTTTTGTTGTGTCCGCATGTGTTTGCATAAGCGTGTATTTGTGCATGCATGCATGTGTGTGTGCCCACATGAAAAAATACTATTGTATACTATGGTAAAATACTATAGTATACTATGGTAAACTACTATAGTATTTAGGGTATTGTTCTTGCAGACCTTACTGTAGTATTCACTAAAGTTTGCAAAAACACTACAGTGAACACTGTAATATTTAGATTCAAGCCCTGCCACATCCGTTGAGTGTCAGAACCGGTGTAGTACGATTCAATCTTATCCCTATATTAATGCTTTGCCTGTTTGATGGTTCATCGGAGGGCATAGCGGGATTTCTTACCCGCTCCTTGAAAACGGCACCTATACCCTCTATCTCAGTGCGGATGTTGCCTGTAATCCATGGCTTCTGGTTGGGGTATGTACGTACGGTCAGTGTGGGGACAACGTCATCGATGCACTTATTGATAAAGCCAGTGACTGATGTGGTGTACTCAGAAGAATCCTGGAACATATTCCAGTCTGTGATGCAAAACAGTCCTGTAGTTTAGGAACATATTCCAGTCTGTGATGCAAAATAGTCCTGTAGTTTAGGAACATATTCCAGTCTGTGATGCAAAACATATTCCAGTCTGTGATGCAAAACAGTCCTGTAGTTTAGGAACATATTCCAGTCTGTGATGCAAAACAGTCCTGTAGTTTAGGAACATATTCCAGTCTGTGATGCAAAATAGTCCTGTAGTTTAGGAACATATTCCAGTCTGTGATGCAAAACAGTCCTGTAGTTTAGGAACATATTCCAGTCTGTGATGCAAAACAGTCCTGTAGTTTAGGAACATATTCCAGTCTGTGATGCAAAACAGTCCTGTAGTTTAGGAACATATTCCAGTCTGTGATGCAAAACAGTCCTGTAGTTTAGGAACATATTCCAGTCTGTGATGCAAAACAGTCCTGTAGTTTAGGAACATATTCCAGTCTGTGATGCAAAACAGTCCTGTAGTTTAGGAACATATTCCAGTCTGTGATGCAAAACAGTCCTGTAGTTTAGCATCTGCTTCATCTGAACACTTCTTTATTGACTGAGTCACTGGTGCTTCCTGCTTAAATGTTTTGCTTGAAAGCAGGAATCAGGAGGATAGAATTATGGTCAGATTTGCCAAATGGAGGGAGAGGTTTGTATGCGTCTTTGTGTGCGGAGTAAAGGTGGTCTAGAGTTTTTTTCCCCTCTGGTTGCACATATAACATGCTGATAGAAGGTAGAGAGAGGTAAAGGTAAAACTGATTTAAGTTTTCCTGCATTAAAGTCCCCGGCCACTAGGAGTGCCTGATGAGATTTTCCTGTTTGCTTATGGCCGTATACAGCTGGCTGAGTGCGGTCTTAGTGCCAGCATCATATTAATGTCCCGCTGGTAGGATATCCCGAATATATTATTTTCCCGTTGGTAGGATATCCCGAATATATTCATGTCCTGCTGGTAGGATATCCCGGAATATATTCATGTCCCGTTGGTAGGATATCCGAATATATCCATGTCCCGCTGGTAGGATATCCCGGAATATATTATTTTCCCCGATATCCCGAATATATTCATGTGTCCCGCTGGTAGGATATCCGAATATATTCATGTCCCGCTGGTAGATATCCCGAATATATTCATGATATCCCGAATATATTAATGTCCTATAGGATATCCCGAATATATTCATGTCCCGCTGGTAGATATCCCGAAATATATTCATAGGGATATCGAATATATTCATGCTGGTAGGATATCCCGAATATATTCATGTCCCGTTGGTAGGATATCCCGGAATATATTCATGTCCCGCTGGTAGGATATCCCGAATATATTCATGTCCTTGCTGGTAGGATATCCCGAATATATTCATGTCCTGCTGGTAGGATATCCCGAATATATTCATGTCCCTGGTAGGATATCCCGAATATATTCATGTCCCGCTGGTAGGATATCCCAGAATATATTCATGTCCTGCTGGTAGGATATCCCGGAATATATTCATGTCCTCGTTGGTAGGGATATCCCGAATATATTCATGTCCCAAAGGGTAGGATATCCCGAATATATTCATGTCCGTTGGTAGGATATCCCGGAATATACACGTCCCGCCAGGATATCCCGAATATATTCATGTCCTCGGTAGGATATCTCAAATAGACCATGTCCCCGCTGGTAGATATCCCGAATATATTCATGTCCTCGTTGGTAGGATATCCCGGAATATATTCATGTCCCGTTGGTAGGATATCCCGGAATATATTCATGTCCCGTTGGTAGGATATCCCGGAATATATTCATGTCCCGTTGGTAGGATATCCCGGAATATATTCATGTCCCGTTGGTAGGATATCCCGGAATATATTCATGTCCCGTTGGTAGGATATCCCGGAATATATTCATGTCCCGTTGGTAGGATATCCCGGAATATATTCATGTCCGTTGGTAGGATATCCCGGAATATATTCATGTCCCGTTGGTAGGATATCCCCGGAATATATTCATGTCCCGTTGGTAGGATATCCCGGAATATATTCATGTCCCGTTGGTAGGATAT
>NW_025756159.1:0-6864 GCF_021184085.1 Oncorhynchus gorbuscha
AAAAACTATACCGCTCCCGCATCTAGCAAGGACTCTCCCTCTCCCGAAGGCCCAACTTCCTGCCTTTATCCTAACACACTTACCACAATACAATGAATAGGCAAGAGGGGGGGCCAAAAACTAAGTTACACTCACAACAAATGAATATATCTCAATCAGGTAAACATAAATCATAAAGGTACCTAATATTTCATCATTTACATTAATATTTAATATATTTACACAAATATACATGGAGCTCCATATGTTCGGTCTTTTATACAAATATGTCCAAATTGGCTCTAACACTGACTGACTCTGCTGACTGACTGACTGACTGTCTCTGCTGACTGACTGACTGTTTCTGCTGACTGACTGACTGACCCTGCTGACTGACTGACTCTGCTGACTGACTGTTTCTGCTGACTGACTGACTGACTCTGCTGACTGACTGACTGATCTGCTGACTGACTGACTGACTCTGCTGACTGACTGACTGACTCTGCTGACTGACTGACTGACTGACTGACTGACTGACTGACTAGGTCATCTATTGCTTTCTATCCTTTCATCGCTCTGTTTTGTCCTCTGCTATTTGACCGGACTGGCATGCTGCTCACGTGTTGTTGTGGCTCCCACGCAATGACATTTTACAGCAAAGGTACAAGGACAGATAGCTCCTCTCAACAAAGATGCTGTCATTTTGGAAGATGATGATGGTGGGGGTTAAAGAGTTCAGATGAAAGAAGAGGTCAGAATGTGACACATGTCTGTTATGGCACATAGGCTAGGATAAGTTTACTCTTTCTGTCTCCATGGCATAGTCACGTATAACCTCTCCACGTTTACGTTTAAACACGTATGTTTCCCACGTGTTGCCTGTCTGCTAAACTCTACATGCTGTACATGTATTGTGTGTCACAACCTCTACTCAACACTTTGTGTTCAGTAACTCACAACGAGGAAGGAAAGTTGTTGAATCTCTTGACCAAAATAAAACATCTGCACGAGGGATGATCACTCAGAATTCATCTCCTCAGTACACATCCGACATCCGTAGTCAGATGAGTTGTTCTGTGGAGGGTCCTCAAGGCTTGCTGGAGTTTCATCCGTTATCCAGTCCTAGTATCAGACTGTGTCTCATAAAAACAAATGCTGCACAATACGTGTGTCTCTCCGAGCCATGCGTTTCCCAAAACCATGCAAGACTAAGGGAAGAGGCCTCTCCTTCCTGCCCCTACAGTACAGTGTGTTTTGCCCCAAGTCGGTTCCTCTTCCTGATGCACAATACATCAAAGACTAAAGTCAATTATTAGCAATAGACAATTATTGTAATAACATGTAAGAAATCATTTATTTGATTGTGCTAATCTCTACTCTGCTGCTCAACATTGAAAAAGGTCATCAGATATAATATACCAACCAAAACAAGGGAATCACTATACCGTAGACTTCTGGTGCATTTTATCAGAGGGCTTTAAATACATTTAACTGGTACAGTCATGCATCTAATAGGACTTATGTCTCCCATAGGGCATGGCCTGTGAGCCCAACACCTAGCCTGCTTTGTGTGATACACACACATGTATTCATCCACAGCTACTCACTGCCTTGCCCAGCAGTAAACACATGTTAGAGCTGAATCCACACACTACTCTGCAGCCAGCAGCTTTCCCAAAGCAGTGTATGTTGTGATAAACCAGCTTGGAGCAGTGTGTTCCTGTGTGTTCCCTGTGTGATGAGAGGTGTGTTCCTGTGTGTTCCTGTGTGATGTGAGAGGTGTGCTCCTGTGTGATGTGAGAGGTGTGCTGCTGTGTGATGAGAGGTGCTGCTGTGTGATGAGAGGTGGGCTCCTGTGTGATGTGAGAGGTGTGCTCCTGTGTGTTCCTGTGTGCTGCTGTGTGATGTGAGAGGTGTGGTCCTGGGTGGTTCCTGTGTGATGTGTGAGGTGTGTTCCTGTGTGATGTGAGGTGTGTTGTTCCTGTGTGATGAGAGGTGTGTTCCTGTGTATTCCTGTGTGATCTGGAGAGGTGTGTTCCTGTGTGTCTCTGTGTGATGAGAGGTAAAGTCTGTGTGATGAGAGGTGTGCTGCTGTGTGATGTGAGAGCTGTGTTCCTGTGTGATGTGGAGAGATGTGTTCCTGTGTGATGTGAGAGCTGTGTTCTGGTGTGATGAGAGCTGTGTTCCTGTGTGATGAGAGGTGTGTTCCTGTGTGATGTGAGAGTGTGCTGCTGTGTGATGTGAGAGCTGTGTTCCTGTGTGATGTGAGAGGTGTGTTCCTGTGTGATGTGAGAGGTGTGTTCCTGTGTGATGAGGTGTGCTGCTGTGTGATGTGAGAGCTGTGTTCCTGTGTGATGTGAGAGGTGTGTTCCTGTGTGATGAGAGGTGTGCTCCTGTGTGATGAGAGGTGTGTTCCTGTGTGATGTGAGAGGTGTGTTCCTGTGTGATGAGAGGTGTGCTCCTGTGTGATGTGAGCTGGGCCAATTGTGTCGCTGCCCTATGGGACCCTAATCACAGCCGGAACCAGGCTGTCTGTAGTGATGCCTCTAGCACTGAGATTCAGTGCCTCAGAACACTGAACCAGCTGTCTGTAGTGATGCCTCTAGCACTGAGATTCAGTGCCTCAGAACACTGAACCAGGGTGTCTGTAGTGATGCCTCTAGCACTGAGATTCAGTGCCTCAGACCGCTGTGCCACTCAGGAGCCCATTGTACCAGCGTTGTAGTTGAGCTAGTTAGTAGTGAAGGGAGGAAGGAGAGCAACACTGTGATTCTGCTGATAGCTCAGAAGATGAGTCCAGATGTATTGCCCTAACAGGGAAGTTATTCAGTTACTCAGTCATCGGTTCAGTCTTATCACAGACACTAATGCCCAGAGGCTGCCAACGCCAACAAGCTTCACACGGTCAAATCCCAAATCCTCACGTCTCATTCCCCTTCAACATGCACAAAACAACATGCTCCTCTCAAAGTACTCAGTCCAGACTTCCTTCTGTCTTTTATAACAGACCTAAATGTCACACTATTCCATTTGTAGTGCACTATTTATTACAAGGGTGCATAGTGCTATACAGAAAATAGTGCAATATTTAAGGAATAGCCATTTGGGGGACACAGCCTGATGTCCATATGCTGCCAATGCCGAGCAGCTTTACAGTGTAAAACCCCCAAATCCCTACACCACTGCTCCCCTAGTTCCTGTTCCTCTCTGGTCCAGTGTGGGACACAGCCAACCTACGATGACCATACATGAAGCTCAGCACATCATCACAGGAGCTTCTGATTCATGTTTGACTGTACGCCAGCGGCAAGGAGAGAAATCCTTTTAACAGGTACCCTTCCTCTTCCCTTTGATCTCCTGCATAGTGTCAGGAGAAATCCTTTAACAGGTACCCTTCCTCTTCCCTTGATCTCCTGCAGAGTGTCAGAAGAGAAATCCTTTTAACAGGTACCCTTCCTCTTCCCTTTGATCTCCTGCAGAGTGTCAGAAGTTTGCGTCCCAAATGGCACCCCTATTCGCAACACTCCTTTAAACCAAAGCCCACAGGGTGCGCATAGGCCTCTGGTCAAAAGTAGTGCACTATAAAGGTAATAGAGAGTCATTTGTGACACAGCCCTAGACTGCCATTCTATGTCAGTGCTACTGTATGCATAATGGATGGCAAGCAAGTCACATGACTATTAATGGTGCTACCCTCCACCATGGTGTGATGCAGACCCAAGGCCTTAATATTGAAAACAACACACACACACACACACACACACACACACACACACACACACACACACACACACACACACACACACACACACACACACACACACACACACACACACACACACACACACACACACACACACACACACACACACACACACACACACACACACACACCACCACCGTAATGACTACAAAGTCCAACTCCAAAGAGTTTGTCATTTTTCCTGCATACTGTATGACAGTGTACATCCTGCCATCCTGACGTGTTGTTAAGGTCAACCATTAAAGTCATGTGATCAAGCAGAGATATAGAACTGTGTTGTGATTTATTATGGAGTCACATGGAGGACAGTGAAGGACCATGTTATACTGACTTGACATCCTCCTGTGCTATATTTAAGCAATAAGGCATGAGGGGGTGTGGTATATGGCCAATATACCACGGCTAAGGGATAGTCTTAGGCAATTTACCACGTCCCTTAGCAGTGGTATTTTGGCCATGTACCACACCCCCCATGCCTTATTGCTATTATAAACTGGTCACCAACGTAATTAGAGCATGTTATGTCATATCCGCGGTCTACGGTCTGATATACCACGGCTGTCAGCCAATCAGCATTCAGGGCTCGAACCACCCAGTTTATATATATATGAACAGGTCTCCCCTGTAAAAGAGATTTGTCTCAATGAGAGTAGCCTGTATAAATGAAGGTACATGAATACGTCTTTGACCAGAAATGATTCAAATACACCCTTTCCTTCTCTGCTCCTGTTCCCACCTGTTCCCTGTTCCCCTGTTCCCCTGTTCCCACCTGTTCACCTGTTCCCCTGTTCCCACCTGTTCCCCTGTTCCCACCTGTTCCCCTGTTCCCACCTGTTCCCACCTGTTCCCCTGTTCCCCTGTTCCCCTGTTCCCACCTGTTCCCCTGTTCCCACCTGTTCCCCTGTTCCCTGTTCACCTGTTCCACCTGTTCCCCTGTTCCTGTTCCACCTGTTCCCCTGTTCCCCTTTCCCTCTGTTCCACCTGTTCCCTGTTCCCCTGTTCCCACCTGTCTCTGTTCCCCTGTTCCCACCTGTTCCCCTGTTCCCACCTGCCCTGTTCCCCTGTTCCCACCTGTTCCCTGTTCCCACCTGTTCCCCTGTTCCCACCTGTTCCCACTGTTCCCCTGTTCCCACCTGTTCCCCTGTTCCCCTGTTCCCACCTGTTCCCACCTCTGTTCCCCTGTTCCCACCTGTTCCCACCTGTTCCCCTGTTCCCCTGTTCCCACCTCTGTTCCCCTGTTCCCACCTGTTCCCCTGTTCCCCTGTTCCCACCTGTTCCCCTGTTCCCACCTGTTCCCCTGTTCCCCTGTTCCCCTGTTCCCCTGTTCCCACCTGTTCCCCTGTTCCCACCTGTTCCCCTGTTCCCACCTGTTCCCCTGTTCCCCTGTTCCCCTGTTCCCACCTGTTCCCCCTGTTCCCACCTGTTCCCCTGTTTCCCACCTGTTCCCCTGTTCCCACCTGTTCCCCTGTTCCCACCTGTTCCCCTGTTCCCCTGTTCCCACCTGTTCCCCTGTTCCCCTGTTCCCACCTGTTCCCTGTTCCCACCTGTTCCCTGTTCCCCTGTTCCCACCTGTTCCCATGTTCCCTGTTCCCACCTGTTCCCCTGTTCCCCTGTTCCCACCTGTTCCCCTGTTCCCCTGTTCCCACCTGTTCCCACCTGTTCCCACCTGTTCCCCTGTTCCCCTGTTCCCCTGTTCCCACCTGTTCTAATACCCACTAGGTCTCTCTAAAGGGAGACGTACGGTCGGGGCCTGATCGCTTGTTTTTCTTCAACTGAACAGAAGCAGACAGTGTGAGAGGGGCTGGGTTGGACGACAGCTTATACCCCAAATCAAATGTCTTATCCAATACCTTGATAGGAAGCTTGATACTTCCGTCTACTCCGTAAAGGTCCTGAGTGAGAGAGAGACAGTGAAGTCAGGAGATTCCTTGGCAGCTGAGGCCACCTTACCAAGTGGAAACCCAGAAGGTGTGAAAGGCAGACCTGGGTTCAAATACTATTTGAATTCGCTCAAATACTGTCGAGCGTTACTCCTCCCCTGGAAGTGCCAGACGTGCAAATTTGGGACTATTCTACTGGTTGCATTGCGCATTGGCTAACTCAGTCACGCACAGTGAATGTATTTTAAATGATTTTCAGTAGTATTTGAACCCAGGTCTGAAACTCACAAGGCGTAAAACTAATGTGTAATGTTGGGCGAGGGTTGTTAATTGGGTGAGAGATATCAACTGGCCTTCTGGAGAGACAGTGAGAGACAGTGAGAGAGAGAGAGAGAGAGAGAGAGAGAGAGAGAGAGAGAGAGAGAGAGAGAGAGAGAGAGAGAGAGAGAGAGAGAGAGAGAGAGAGAGAGAGAGAGAGAGGGAGAGACAGTGAGAGAGAGAGAGAGAGAGAGAGAGAGAGAGAGAGAGAGAGAGAGAGAGAGAGAGACCCGGCCCCAACACAAGTCTTCTTTCCCTTCCTTAAACCACAGGCTTCCAAGGTTGATCAACAACTTCCCTGGGCTACCTGTGACAGGCTCAGAGCTTTAACCCCCTAAAGCTGATTGGTGCACCATTGAGTTGAAATTTAACCTAGGCACATTCATAGTAACCAGGAAGCAATGCAGGCCAGCAGCCATCAAAGACAGAGTCTGCGGCCCAAATGGAGCTCCTTGTACTATTCAGAAGTAGTGTACTACCTCATAGGGCTCTGGTCAGAAGTAGTGCACTACCTCATAGGGCTCTGGTCAGAAGTAGTGCACTACCTCATAGGGCTCTGGTCAAGAAGTAGTGTACTACCTCATAGAGCCTCTGGTCAGAAGTAGTGCACTACCTCATAGGGCTCTGGTCAGAAGTAGTGTACTCACCATAGAGCCCTGGTCAGAAGTAGTGTACTACCTCATAGGGCTCTGGTCAGAAGTAGTGTACTATCTCATAGGGCTCTGTTTAGAAGTAGTGCACTACCTCATAGGGCTCTGGTCAGAAGTAGTGTAATACCTCATAGGACTCTGGTCAGAAGTAGTGTAATACCTCATTGAGCCTGGTCAGAAGTAGTGTACTACCTCATTGAGCCCTGTTCAGAAGTAGTGCACTACGTCATAGAGCCCTGGTCAGAAGTAGTGCACTACCTCATAGGGCTCTGGT
>NW_025756160.1:0-6861 GCF_021184085.1 Oncorhynchus gorbuscha
TTTAATCCAGTAAGAAACTTTACAAAACAAAAGCATAATACTACTCGTAAAGACGAGAACAGACTGGAGACTTGATCGAGAACTGCAGGTTGCCTCGGGAAGGCACTTGAACCTAGCAGACTCAGACACCTGCTCACCACGCAGCATCTGAGGGAAACACGACACGACAGGGCAAAACATAGACACAGCACGGTGAATTATAGATGAGGATCCGACAGGGCAGGTACGGAAAACAAGGAGAGAAATAGGGACTCTAATCAGGGAAAAGGATCGGGAACAGGTGTGGGAAGACTAAATGATGATTAGGGGAATAGGAACAGCTGGGAGCAGGAACGGAACGATAGAGAGAAGAGAGAGCGAGAGAGTGAGAGAGGGAGGGGGAGAGAGAGGGATAGAAAGAGGGAAAGAACCTAATAAGACCAGCAGAGGGAAACGAATAGAAGGGGAAGCACAGGGACAAGACATGATAATTAATGACAAAACATGACAGTACCCCCACTCACCGAGCGCTCCTGGCGCACTCGAGGAGGAATCCTGGCGGCAACGGAGGAAATCATCAATGAGTGAACGGTCCAGCACGCCCCGAGACGGAACCCAACTCCTCTCCTCAGGACCGTAACCCTCCCAATCCACTAAGTATTGGTGACCCCGCCCCCGAGAACGCATGTCCATGATCTTATGTACCTTGTAAATAGGTGCGCTCTCGACAAGGACGGGAGGGGGGGAGGGAAGACGAACGGGGTGCGAAGAAAGGGCTTGACACAGGAGACATGGAAGACAGGATGGACGCGACGAAGATGTCGCTGAAGAAGTAGTCGCACAGCGACAGGATTGACGACCTGGGAGACACGGAACGGACCAATGAACCGCGGAGTCAACTTACGAGAAGCTGTCGTAAGAGGAAGGTTGCGAGTGGAAAGCCACACTCTCTGGCCGCAACAATACCTTGGACTCTTAATCCTGCGTTTATTGGCGGCTCACAGTCTGTGCCCTGTAGCGGCAAAGTGCAGACCTCACCTCCTCCAGGTGCGCCACAACGTTGGACAAACGCTTGAGCGGAGGGAACGCTGGACTCGGCAAGCTGGGATGAGAACAGAGGAGGCTGGTAACCCAGACTACTCTGAAACGGAGATAACCCGGTAGAAGACGAAGGAAGCGAGTTGTGAGCGTATTCTGCCCAGGGGAGCTGTTCTGCCCAAGACGCAGGGTTTCTGGAAAGAAAGGCTGCGTAGTATGCGACCAATCGTCTGATTGGCCCTCTCTGCTTGACCGTTAGACTGGGGATGAAACCCGGAAGAGAGACTGACGGACGCACCAATCAAACGACAGAACTCCCTCCAAAACTGTGACGTGAATTGCGGGCCTCTGTCTGAAACGGCGTCTAACGGGAGGCCATGAATTCTGAACACATTCTCGATAATGATTTGTGCCGTCTCCTTAGCGGAAGGAAGTTTAGCGAGGGGAATGAAATGTGCCGCCTTAGAGAACCTATCGACAACCGTAAGAATCACAGTCTTCCCCGCAGACAAAGGCAGACCGGTAATGAAGTCTAGGGCGATGTGAGACCATGGTCGAGAAGGAATGGGAGCGGTCTGAGACGACCGGCAGGAGGAGAGTTACCCGACTTAGTCTGCGCGCAGTCCGAACAAGCAGCCACGAAACGGCGCGTGTCACGCTCCTGAGTCGGCCACCAAAAGCGCTGGCGAATAGACGCAAGAGTGCCTCGAACACCGGGATGACCAGCTAACTTGGCAGAGTGAGCCCACTGAAGAACAGCCAGACGAGTGGAAACAGGAACGAAAAGGAGGTTACTAGGACAAGCGCGCGGCGACGCAGTGTGCGTGAGTGCTTGCTTAACCTGTCTTTCAATTCCCCAGACTGTCAACCCGACAACACGCCCATAAGGAAGAATCCCCTCGGGATCAGTAGAAGCCACAGAAGAACTAAACAGACGGGATAAGGCATCAGGCTTGGTGTTCTTGCTACCCGGACGGTAAGAAATCACAAACTCGAAACGAGCGAAAAACAACGCCCAACGAGCTTGACGGGCATTAAGTCGTTTGGCAGAACGGATGTACTCAAGGTTCTTATGGTCTGTCCAAACGACAAAGGAACGGTCGCCCTCCAACCACTGTCGCCATTCGCCTAGGGCTGCGGATGGCGAGCAGTTCACGGTTACCCACATCATAGTTGCGCTCAGATGGCGACAGGCGATGAGAAAAATAAGCGCAAGGATGAACCTTATCGTCAGACTGGAAGCGCTGGGATAGAATGGCTCCCACGCCTACCTCTGAAGCGTCAACCTCGACAATGAATTGTCTAGTGACGTCAGGAGTAACGAGGATAGGAGCGGACGTAAAACGTTCTTTTAGAAGATCAAAAGCTCCCTGGGCGGAACCGGACCACTTAAAACACGTCTTGACAGAAGTAAGAGCTGTGAGAGGGGCAGCAACTTGACCGAAATTACGAATGAAACGCCGATAGAAATTAGCGAAACCTAAAAAGCGCTGCAACTCGACACGTGACCTTGGAACGGGCCAATCACTGACAGCTTGACCTTAGCGGAATCCATCTGAATGCCTTCAGCGGAAATAACGGAACCGAGAAAAGTAACGGAGGAGACATGAAAAGAGCACTTCTCAGCCTTTACGTAGAGACAATTCTCTAAAAGGCGCTGTAGAACACGTCGAACGTGCTGAACATGAATCTCGAGTGACGGTGAAAAAATCAGGATATCGTCAAGATAGACAAAAACAAAGATGTTCAGCATGTCTCTCAGAACATCATTAACTAATGCCTGAAAAACAGCTGGCGCATTGACATGACCAAACGGCAGAACCCGGTACTCAAAATGCCCTAACGGAGTGTTAAACGCCGCTTTTCCACTCGCCCCCTCTCTGATGCGCACGAGATGGTAAGCGTTACGAAGGTCCAACTTAGTAAAGCACCTGGCTCCCTGCAGAATCTCGAAGGCTGATGACATAAGGGGAAGCGGATAACGATTCTTAACCGTTATGTCATTCAGCCTCGATAATCCACGCAGGGGCGCAGAGTACCGTCCTTCTTCTTAACAAAAAGAACCCCGCCCCGGCCGGAGAGGAAGAAGGCACTATGGTACCGGCGTCAAGAGACACAGATAAATAATCCTCGAGAGCCTTACGTTCGGGAGCCGACAGAGAGTATAGTCTACCCCGAGGAGGAGTGGTCCCCGGAAGGAGATCAATACTACAATCATACGACCGGTGAGGAGGAAGGGAGTTGGCTCGGGACCGACTGAAGACCGTGCGCAGATCATGATATTCCTCCGGCACTCCTGTCAAATCGCCAGGTTCCTCCTGAGAAGTGGGGACAGAAGAAATGGGAGGGATGGCAGACATTAAGCACTTCACATGACAAGATACGTTCCAGGATAGGATAGAATTACAAGACCAATTAATAGAAGGATTATGACATACTAGCCAGGGATGACCCAAAACAACAGGTGTGAAAGGTGAACGAAAAATCAAAAAGAAATAGTCTCACTGTGGTTACCAGATACTGTGAGAGTTAAAGGTAGTGTCTCAAATCTGATACTGGGAAGATGACTACCATCTAAGGCAAACATGGGCGTAGGCTTGTCTAACTGTCTGAAAGGAATGTTATGTTTCCGAACCCATGCTTCGTCCATGAAACAACCTCAGCCCCAGAGTCAATCAAGGCACTGCATGTAGCACCTTAACCGGTCCAGCGTAGATGGACCGACATAGTAGTACAGGATCTAGATGAAGAGACCTGAGTAGTAGCGCTCACCAGTAGCCCTCCGCTTACTGATGGGCTCTGGCCTCTTACTGGACATGAATTAACAAAATGTCCATCAAATCCGCAATAGAGGCACAGGCGGTTGGTGATCCTCCGTTCCCTCTCCTTAGTCGAGATGCGAATCCCTCCCAGCTGCATGGGCTCAGTCTCAGAGCCAGAGGAGGGAGATGGTTGCGATGCGGAGCAGGGAAACACCGTTGATGCGAACTCTCTTCCACGAGCCTGGTGACGAAGATCTACCCGTCGTGCTCTATGCGGATGGCGAGAGCAATCAAAGAGTCCACACTGGAAGGAACCTCCCGAGAGAGAATCTCATCTTTGACCACTGTGTGGAGTCCCTCCAGAAAACGAGCGAGCAGCGCCGGCTCGTTCCAGTCACTAGAGGCAGCAAGAGTACGAAACTCTATAGAGTAATCCGTTATGGATCGATCACCTTGGCATAGGGAAGCCAGGGCCCTAGAAGCCTCCCCACCAAAACTGAACGGTCAAAAACCCGAATCATCTCCTCTTTAAAGTTCTGGTAATTGTTAGAACAATCAGCCCTTGCCTCCCAGATAGCTGTGCCCCACTCGGGCCCGGCCAGTAAGGAGTGAAATGACGTAAGCAACCCGAGCTCTCTCTAGAGTATGTGTTGGGTTGGAGAGAGAACACAATCTCACACTGGGTGAGAAAGGAGCGGCACTCAGTGGGCTGCCCGAGTAGCAAGGTGGGTTATTAACCCTAGGTTCTGGAGGCTCGGCAGGCCAGGAAGTAACAGGTGGCACGAGACGAAGACTCTGGAACTGTCCAGAGAGGTCGGAAACCTGAGCGGCCAGGTTCTCCACGGCATGGCGAGCAGCAGACAATTCCTGCTCGTGTCTGCCGAGCATGGCTCCTTGGATCTCGACGGCAGTGTTACGAGCTCTGTAGTCGCTGGGTCCATTCCTTGGTCGGATCCTTCTGTTATGCAGGTGAATGAGGACCCAAAAGCGACTTGGCGAAAACAGAGTTTTTAATCCAGTAAGAAACTTTACAAAACAAAAGCATAATACTACTCGTAAAGACGAGAACAGACTGGAGACTTGATCGAGAACTGCAGGTTGCCTCGGGAAGGCACTTGAACCTAGCAGACTCAGACACCTGCTCACCACGCAGCATCTGAGGGAAACACGACACGACAGGGCAAAACATAGACACAGCACGGTGAATTATAGATGAGGATCCGACAGGGCAGGTACGGAAAACAAGGAGAGAGGATAGAAAGAGGGAAAGAACCTAATAAGACCAGCAGAGGGAAACGAATAGAAGGGGAAGCACAGGGACAAGACATGATAATTAATGACAAAACATGACAAGGACAGCTGACGAAACTGATGAGTCCCACCTGAGAAATGAATGGATGCGCTAGTGACATTTACAAGACCTGTTTTAGTGGTAATGGTGTAATTTGGAATTGATAAATAGCCTTGGGTTTAAATGGACCAAAGATAAGGTCAGAAACAACTTGTGCATCATTAACCATTCTCACTGCTTTATTGTCACACATGATTTGCACTTGATAAATGATAGAATGTCACTACACTGCCTGTTTGATTAGACACCACTTCAGGAAGACACAGAAGACTGGAAATCGGGTGTCTGTTCAAGATATGGTTTACATTAGAGGGGGATTGACAATACCACATAATCAATTTAGCCGTACTGTGTTAGGTTGGCATGTATTCATATGAAACACATTTAATTAATGCAGAAGCAATTGAAGATGACATTGCCAAAAGTATTAGATTACATTGCTTATTCTGTGTGTAGCTACATTGTTGGTTATGCTACTACGCGATCCTGACTGATTCTAGGTAGTAGAACAATCAACCTGGTTTGAAAATTTAATAAACATTTTTTTCAAAAGTGGTTTAATATTCAGAAATGCTACATTTACATATTTATTGTGTATCATCTTTTTTTATCCACTCTTCCATTATCTCTTTCATCATGGCTTTGAAACAACACACAGTAAACAATGAATATACTGCCTGTGTACTGGATGTAGTGATAAAACGTTCCTTTACTGTTTGCTCTCATGTTCTACGTGATTACTCTGAATCAAAAAGTTCATTCATAAATCAAATATGTTGGATGAGCTTAGTAGGATGAAAGGGGAGGCACGTTATGCCCTGGTCCAAGGCAGTTAATCCCCAAAACAACCGGGTGCCGATGACGTTGATTAAGGCGGCCCCCCCATCCTCCCTAGTTCAGAGGGGTTGGGTTAAATGCGTAAGACACATTTCAGTTGAATGCATTCAGTTGTGCAACTGACTAGGTATCCCCTCACCCTAGTAAAGCTTGCATTCTGTCATTGCATCTTCAACGTAATCGAAACACAAATACATGCAGTCAATCCAGAAACAAATATAGTATACTATTTTTGTTTCCAGCTAAATGTTGAAGGACACAAAGTCATTACACCACATCCACTAATAGGGACTGTGGATCATGTGTAAACAAGATTAAGTGACATTTAAAGACTCAAAAGAAAAACAACAAATACATCTGTTTATATTTTGATGCTCTCTCTAAAGTGCAATTTTGCCTTTTATCATTTAAAAAGTAATACTATTCACTTTCTCACTGCTATGACAATAATTTAATTTGATCTGTTTTTGCCCTGTTGGATTCATTGGATTCATTTGGTTAGTTCTGAGAAGAACAGTAAAAGCAAGATGGAATTTAAGTTTAAGGTAGTTCAAAAGTTACCATTTCAAAAAATGCACATTGAAGCACATCACATTCTGCAACAGATGAGATTATCTGCTTCCTTTATTTCTCATTTAGAGCTTGTCTTCTTTTATTGCGATGAACAACGCTGTGATTGAAACCTCTGGAAAAAAATTGGTAGATTTGAGGACTGGATATGAGCAATCACAAAAGGGAGGACCTCGTCTTCATCACAAAGAGAGGACATCATTTTCATCACAAAGACAGGGGAAATGGGGGAATCTATACATCTACAGTACACTGAGAGTGAATCAAATGTCTTATGTCTAAATAATTGTCAAGTTATAAGGTTTAATCATCATACATGTAACA
>NW_025756161.1:0-6855 GCF_021184085.1 Oncorhynchus gorbuscha
AGTACCTGTATGGTTAGTGAGAAAGTCCATATTGCAAATGTACGGTCCCTTACTAGACGTCCGAAATCGTTTGTAAAATTCGCGGATGGCGTCAGGCCGAGCGGCAGGGCCGGACCTACCAGGAAGTCATCAAATGAACTTTGTCGGACATTCGGTTTCCGTTTTACAAAAATAATAAGATTTAGGTCATTTTTCCGATGTCCCGGAAATTCCCACAAGAGGACATAAGCAATCATATTGCTATTGGACAAAACATCACGATTCACGACGGGGCCTTATCTCGAAAACTGAAAATATTTAGAAGCCGAAACTCGGTGAGCGTAGGGGCGGCATAATGGGCAGTTGGCCCCGAACAAGATGGCGTCTAGGCCTCAACGGTTTTTGAGTTATGGCCATTTATCTGGGATTAAAGGTCCAAAATGAAAATAGAGAAATTATTTTTCCACTTCACGTCAAAGTCAAGGAGCCTCCGGTGTCAATAAAAAAAGAACCAGCCATTTATCTATCGTCATTTAAGAGAAATCGTACAACGACACCTTGGTGATGTTCACGGATAGGTGTTTTTTTTTTCAACGGTTACAGATCCAGTTGCAGGGTGTTCTTACGAATCTTTTTAAAGTGTGCTGCGGAGCTCTGCGAGATTTCTGTGATTTTCTATGATTTTCTGAAATAACACACACTCACTAAACCCTCCGTAAATAACTCAGTTCTTAACGTAAAGACTTAAAACTCAGGATTCTGTAAAGGCATACCCCAATCATGATATGAGTTTATTTATAGCTTCCTGTGCCAACCGGAAGTGCCTTTAATGGTGTCACAGTGGCAGTTTCCATGGGTTAAAAAGGTCAGATCTTTTCAAAACTTCATATGTGTGACTAGGTAACCCTCATGAACTGTAAATCAGTCATTTCTCCCAACAGATGTCAAAGAAAACACACAGCAAGGATGGAGTGAAAAGTGTGGTTCTCAAAGACACAGAGAGCAGGCAATGGCATAAACATAATAATCTCTAGGCCGTGCCGAGTTCAACGAGATATCCCGCTTGACCGTAGCTCGCTCGGTCTAAGCGCAGCGACCATTAGAAAATTAGGCCCAAAATGAAGCCTGCCCCACAACGTCATTTGCTTTTGGGTGACAGTGAGAGAACCGTTAGGGTGAGAAGCACAATTCGACCTCAGGTACGTTCCTAAGGTCCTTCCGATCCGTGCAAGCCTAACGTTGACCGTGTGGCATTAACCCTTAATAGTTAAAAGAAGGTGTTTACTTCAAAGAGTTTGCATTGACTTCTCTCCCCATAGGAATACATTGCCTTTACCCCTAAATTCAACCTGAAGTCTATATGGGTTATGAATGCTGTATGAACCTGTCTTTGGTAACAGTCCATTAGGCCAGTATGAGGTCTACCTGTGTTGATTCTAAGCTTCCTGGACCAACCGGAAGTGGTTAAAATCACCCTAAAAGTGTTTTTCCATTACCTGCCTGCAGTTTGATAGACATAGTGCATTCAACCCTGTGTAAATCAGTCAATTCTTAACGTAAGGACTTAAAACTCAGGATTCTGTAAAAGCATAGCCCAGTGAGGATATATGTTGACTTATAGCTTCCTGTGCCAACCGGAAGTGCCTTAATTGGTGTCTCAGGGGCTGTTTCGAGGGGTTAAAAAAGTCAGATCTGTCCAAAACTTCATATGTGTGATTAGGCAACCCCCATGAACTGTAAATCAGTCATTTTTCCCATAAAATTTCAAAGGAAAACTAAATTACAGACACACAACTTGGAAGGAGGGACGTATTGGGGTTTGTAGAGACAGACAGTGCCTCCAATAGTTAGCTTTGTTCGAGCTAAAAAAGAACCGTCAGACCTAGAGTTCCGAAACTTTAGAATCCTGTTCTAGACCTCAGGTCGATAGTGCGTGGTGAGTTACGTGGCTCTAGACAGTTCTCGGACCGAGAAACAGCTTCGTACATTTGCAATGACTTCAATTCATTTTGACCATTACGAAAATGGCGACATTTAGAAATGTCTCAGAGACACAAGACTAGGTGCATTGCGACCGTCTCGGCCCATATAGACAGACCCCAACGTTTCTGTCCGATAGCTCATTCAAGAACCCCGTAGCAAGTCATGGAAAAAAGTGGATTTTCAGTACCAATTAGGGTTTTGCTCGGACACCAAATGACCGATCGAGCCGAAACTTAGGATTCGGGGTCGCCTCAGCTAGGCCTACACGTAACATAAGAAATGGACCCGCAGCTAGAACGTAACTACATGTTTTATGGTTTTTTTATGGTTTGAACCAAAGGCGTTGTGAATTTTGGGCCAGCTCTGAAGTGTGTGATAGTTGGCTACTAAACAGGTTGGAAAAAGTGGGTTTAGTGTCAATTTGTATCAGTTTGGTGTCAGAATGACATCTAATTGACTGGTGGACACTGACTTGCTAGTTGACTTTTGTACATTAGCAATATGTTTAAACGGTGAGGTACCATCACCAAAAGTGACATTCTGAAATCAACCCTAACGAGCCATTGAGATGAACCAGAATCACTGCCCAGCCATCCCGAGTTCATCGGGCCAGTCAATTTCACATTCCTGCAGGATTTTTATAGCATGACAAATTCGTGATGGTACCTGCCCATTGAACCATATTGCAAATGCACAGTGACTTTGCAAAAGTGAGAAAACATAAACAAATGGACATGATGAAATCAACACAACGAGTGATGGAAATGTACAACTATCACTGCTCGGCCATCCTGTGTTCATCAGACCAGTCAATTTTGCATTTTTGAGCATGTCAAATTTCATATGGTAAATGCACATTGAAACATATTGCAAATGCACGTGCACTTACAATATGATTCTATAGTGAAAACAATCACCTAACGGACATGATGAAATCAACACAACGAGTGATGGAAATGTACAACTATCACTGCTCAGCCATCCTGTGTCCATCAGACCAGTCAATTTTGCATTTTTGAGCATGTCAAATTTCATATGGTAAATGCACATTGAAACATATTGCAAATGCACGTGCACTTACAATATGATTCTATAGTGAAAAAACAATCACCTAACGGACATGATGAAATCAACACAATGAGTGATGGAAATGTACAACTATCACTGCTCGGCCATCCTGTGTTCATCAGACCAGTCAATTTGCATTTTTGAGCATGTCAAATTTCATATGGTAAATGCACATTGAAACATATTGCAAATGCACGTGCACTTACAATATGATTCTATAGTGAAAAAAATCACCTAACGGACATGATGAAATCAACACAACGAGTGATGGAAATGTACAACTATCACTGCTCGGCCATCCTGTGTTCATCAGACCAGTCAATTTTGCATTTTTGAGCATGTCAATATGGTAAATGCACATTGAAACATATTGCAAATGCATGCACTTCAATATGATTCTATAGTGGTAACGGACATGATGAAATCAACACAACAGTGATGGAAATGTACAACTATCACTGCTCGGCCATCCTGTGTTCATCAGACCAGTCAAATTTTTGTCAAATTTCATATGGTAAATGCACATTGAAACATATTGCAAATATGCACTTACAATATGATTCTATAGTGAAAAGAAATCACCTAATGGACATGATGAAATCAACACAACGAGTGATGGAAATGTACAACTATCACTGCCCGGCCATCCTGTGTTCCCATAGCGAGCATTAATATCAGAATGACCGGTAAATGCATTTACAAGCATATTTTTGGGGTTACCAGGTGCCTATTTTCAATCACCAGTTGCACAACATGCGTATCCATCAGAATATTTTAAACAGTCCATAAAGCACTCAGGACGGACTCCATAGATAGAGGGCCGTAGTAGGGTACTCCCATAGCGGGCATGGACAATAGGCGTCCCGGTAAATGCATTTACAACCATATTTTTAATTTTGGGTTACCAGTTGCACAACAATGCACGTGCATTTGCAATATGATTCTATAGTGAAAAAACATCACCTAATGGACATGATGAAATCAACACAACGAGTGATGGAAAGGAACAACTATCACTGCCAGGCCATCCTGTGTTCATCAGGCCAGTCAATTTCACATTCCTGCAGGATTTTTATAGCATGACAAATTCGTGATGGTACCTGCCCATTGAACCATATTGCAAATGCACAGTGACTTTGCAAAAGTGAGAAAACATAAACAAATGGACATGATGAAATCAACACAACGAGTGATGGAAAGGTACAACTCTCACTGCTCGGCCATCCTGTGTTCATCAGACCAGTCAATTTAGCATTTTTGAGCATGTCAAATTTCATATGGTAAATGCACATTGAAACATATTGCAAATGCACGTGCATTTGCAATATGATTCTATAGTGAAAAAACATCACAAAATGGACATGATGAAGTCAATATAAAGCGATGGAAAGGAGCAACTATCAATGTCAGGCCATCCTGAGTTCATCTGGCCAGTCAATTTTGCATTTCTGCAGGATTCTTGAGCATGTCAAATTTCATATAGTAATTGTCCATTGAATCATATTGCAAATGCACGTGCACTTGCAATATGAATATACAGTGAAAAACATCACAAAATGGACATGATGAAGTCAACACAACGAGTGATGGAAATGTACAACTATCACTTCATCCTGTGTTCATCAGACCAGTCAATTTTGCATTTTTGAGCATGTCAAATTTCAGGCACATTGAAACATATTGCAAATGCACTGCACTTACAATATGATTCAGTGAAAAGAAATCATAAATGGACATGATGAAATCAACACAACGAGTGATGGAAATGTACAACTATCACTGCTCGGCCATCCTGTGTTCATCAGACCAGTCAATTTTGCATTTTTGAGCAAGGTCAAATTTCATATGGTAAATGCACATTGAAACATATTGCAAAAACAATATGATTCTATAGTGAAAAGAAATCACCTAATGGACATGATGAAATCAACACAACGAGTGATGGAAATGTACAACTATCACTGCTCGGCCATCCTGTGTTCATCAGACCAGTCAATTTTGCATTTTTGAGCAAGGTCAAATTTCATATGGTAAATGCACATTGAAACATATTGCAAATGCACGTGCACTTACAATATGATTCTATAGTGAAAAACAATCACCTAACGGACATGATGAAATCAACACAACGAGTGATGGAAATGTACAACTATCACTGCTCGGCCATCCTGTGTTCATCAGACCAGTCAATTTTGCATTTTTGAGCAAGGTCAAATTTCATATGGTAAATGCACATTGAAACATTGCACGTGCACTTACAATATGATTCTATAGTGAAAAACATGCTAACGGACATGATGAAATCAACACAACGAGTGATGGAAATGTACAACTAATCGGCCATCCTGTGTTCATTTTGCATTTTGCATTTTTGTCAAATTTCATATGGTAAATGCACATTGAAACATATTGCAAATGCACGTGCATTTGCAATATGTTTCAATGTGCATTTACCATATGAAATTTGCATGCTCAAAAAATCATGCAGAAAAAAATTGACTGGCCAGATGAACACAGGATGGCCTGACAGTGATAGTTGCTCCTTTTCCATCCCGAGTTCATCTGGCCAGTCAATTTTGCATTTCTGCAGGATTTTTTGAGCATGTCAAATTTCATATAGTAATTGTCCATTGAACCATATTGCAAATGCACGTGCACTTGCAATATGATTATATAGTGAAAAAACATCACAAAATGGACATGATGAAGTCAACACAACGAGTGATGGAAAGGAACAACTATCACTGCCCGGCCATCCCGAGTTCATCAGGCCAGTCAATTTTGCATTTCTTATGTCATTTGGATTTTTGAGCATGTCAAAAGTATAATACAGTTCTTATGTCATTTGGCCCACTTTTTAAGGGTGTGTGAAAAAAATTCCTTATGCACAATTTAAAAAAATATATAAAAAAATTATGATAATAAAATTGGACAAAAGTATATTCATACAGTTCATGTGTGTAATTGACACAAAAGAATCGAAAAACGGTCCAGAAAGCACTTTTTAAGGGTGTGAATTGACAAAAAAAAAATCGAAAGAATTTCGAAAAACGGTCCAGAAAGCACTTTTTAAGGGTGTGTGAAGTTTTTACAAAATTTTGACAAAAATCGGTCCATGATAATAAAAGCAAAAGTATTTTAAGGGTGTGTGAAGTCCAGAAAGCACTTTTTACAAAATTTTGACATTTTTGACTTTTGACTTTTGACTTCCTATGAAATCATATTGAAATTGGACAAAACATATTCCTTATGCGCATGTAAAAAAAAAAAAATTATGATAATAAAATTGGACAAAAGTATATTCATACAGTTCTTACACATGTGTAATTGACAAAAAATCGAAAGAATTTCGAAAAACGGTCCAGAAAGCACTTGACAAAAATTTCATTTTTTCAAAATTTTACTTTTGGACATTGACTTTATGGGTGTGTGAAGTTTTTACAAAATTTTGACATTTTTGACTTTTGACTTTGACTTCCTATGAAATCATATTTTGGACAAAAATATTCCTTTCATGTAAAAAAAAAAAAAAATTATGATAATTTCAAAAGTATATTTACAGTTCTTACACATTGTAATTGACAAAAAATCATTTTGCACTTTTTAAGGGGTGATAAGTTTTTGACATTTCATTTTTCAATTTTACTTTGGAAAACCCCGGTGGAGCGCATTCGCCCCCTGTTGAATTTTTTAAGTGTTACAACTGGCAATTGCCATATGGCATTTGCAATACACTTTGCATGAATCAACGCCGAATTGGGTGGTATTGGCCAATGTGTATATGGTTTGTCCGATGCCAATGACTTGCCATTCATTTTTGTCCAA
>NW_025756162.1:0-6855 GCF_021184085.1 Oncorhynchus gorbuscha
TTACAACAGGAGCATAGCCTACTGTACCTGGCTGGCATGAAAATGAACCACGGGAAAAGCACCCTCCATTCGATGTTTTTGTGCATAGATGACGTGTATTTCTTCCCGATGCCCCTGTTTCCATACAGGTGCATGATAATGGTTCATTCTATTCCAAAACAATTTTGCACATAAATGATTTAGTATATGTAAGACTAGATTAAATTAAGAATAGTCTAATGGGTTATATATTATCACTTGTGACTTTTTAAAATCATTGTCACACACCTCATGTAGCCTAGACCATAGGACTATTTATTTTCATAAGGTTTGTATCACAACTAAAGTGTCCAAATAATTTCTTAAAATTAAGCACATTAATCCACTTTACAAGGGTTGTAAGAGCCTAACTGGCATACATATGCAACGCACAAGTTTCAAGTTTGGGGAAGAAGATGTTCACCATAAAAATGCACCTTTAAAATAAAATAATTACATGCATAATTGCATTTGCAGTTTATCAACATTTTAAGGGAAACGTTCTGATCTGTTGCGTCAGCCACATTGCGTAAAAATGTTGATGCTAGTGGTAGTATTCATTTGGTAACTATCGCATCCCACAACTGTCCCAGACTATGTTTGGAATATTATTATTTTTGCACAGAATAGTACAATGGGGATATTAGATTGGCATACGCTAATGCTTTTGCTGTCCGTTAGGCCTATTCATCTAGGCATTCAACACCATAGTACCCTCCAAGCTCGTCATCAAGCTCTGTGCAACTGGCTACTGGACTTCCTGACGGGCCGCCCCCCAGGTGGTGAGGGTAGGCAACAACATCTCCTCCCCGCTGATCCTCAACAAGGGGGCCCCACAAGGGTGCGTTCTGAGCCCTCTCCTGTACTCCCTGTTCACCCACGACTGCGTGGCCACGCACGCCTCCAACTCAATCATCAAGTTTGCGGACGACACAACAGTGGTAGGCTTGATTACCAACAATGACGAGATGGCCTACAGGGAGGAGGTGAGGGCCCTCGGAGTGTGGTGTCAGGAAAATAACCTCACACTCAACGTCAACAAAACTAAGGAGATGATTGTGGACTTCAGGAAACAGCAGAGGGAACACCCCCCTATCCACATCGATGGAACAGTAGTGGAGAGCGTAGCAAGTTTTAAGTTCCTCGGCATACACATCACAGACAAACTGAATTGGTCCACTCACACAGACAGCGTCGTGAAGAAGGCGCAGCAGCGCCTCTTCAACCTCAGGAGGCTGAAGAAATTCGGCTTGTCACCAAAAGCACTCACAAACTTCTACAGATGCACAATCGAGAGCATCCTGGCGGGCTGTATCACCGCCTGGTACGTCAACTGCTCGGCCCTCAACCGTAAGGCTCTCCAGAGGGTAGTGAGGTCTGCACAACGCATCACCGGGGGGCAAACTACCTGCCCTCCAGGACACCTACACCACCCGATGTTACAGGAAGGCCATAAAGATCATCAAGGACATCAACCACCCGAGCCATTGCCTGTTCACCCCGCTATCATCCAGAAGGCGAGGTCAGTACAGGTGCATCAAAGCTGGGACCGAGAGACTGAAAAACAGCTTCTAACTCAAGGCCATCAGACTGTTAAACAGCCACCACTAACATTGAGTGGCCGCTGCCAACACACTGACATTGACACTGACCCAACTCCAGCCATTTTAATAATGGGAATTGATCGGAAATGATGTAAATATATCACTAGCCACTTTAAACAATGCTATCTTATATAATGTTACTTACCCTACATTATTCATCTCATATGCATACGTATATACTGTACTCTATATCATCGACTGCATCCTTATGTAATACATGTATCACTAGCCACTTTAACTATGCCACTTTGTTTACTTTGTCTACATACTCATCTCATATGTATATACTGTACTCGATACCATCTACTGTATGCTGCCCCGTACCATCACTCATTCATATATCCTTATGTACATATTCTTTATCCCCTTACACTGTGTATAAGACAGTAGTTTTGGAATTGTTAGTTAGATTACTTGTTGGTTATTACTGCATTGTCAGAACTAGAAGCACAAGCATTTCGCTACGCTCGCATTAACATCCGCTAAACATGTGTATGTGACAAATAAAATTTGATTTGATTTAGCTGGCTGATGAAAAGTACATTTGGACAGTTCTTCCAATATCTTCACAGTTGTGTCGCGGATGTGTCTATCTTCACTTGTACAGAAGAAGTCGGAGGTTTTCATACACCTTAGCCAAATACATTTAAACTCAGTTTTTTTTTTACAATTCCTGACATTTAATCCAAGTGAAAATTCCCTGTATTAGGTCAGTTAGGATCATCACTTTATTTTAAGAATGTGAAATATCAAAATAATAGTAGAGAAAATTATTTATTTCAGCTTTTATTTCTAACATCACTGTCATGTTTTGTCTTATATCATCTTGTCATTTTGCTTTTCCTTCTGTTCGTTTCCCCCTGCTGGTCTTATTAGGTTCGTTCCCTTTTTCTATCCCTCTCTCTCCCCCTCCCTCTCTCTCCTCTCTCTATCGTTCCGTTCCTGCTCCCAGCTGTTCCTATTCCCCTAATCATCATTTAGTCTTCCCACACCTGTTCCCGATCCTTTCCCCTGATTAGAGTCCCTATTTATTCCTTTGTGTTCCGTTCCTGTCCCGTCGGTTCCTTGTTTTGCATTCACCATGCTGTGATTGTGTTTCGCCCCTGTCCTGTCGTGTTTTTGCCTTCATCAGATGCTGCGTGTGAGCAGGTGTCTCTGTCTACTACGGCCTGCGCCTACCCGAAGCGACCTGCAGTCTGTGGCCGCTTCTCTTGTCATTCCCCTCTACAGACTAGAGGATTTCTGTTATTCCCTGTTTGGACTTGAATAAACTCTGTTTCTGTTAAGTCGCTTTTGGGTCCTCTATCACCTGCATGACAGAAGGAACCGACCAAGTAATGGACCCAGCGACTTCAGACGCTCGTTACACTGCCGTCGAGATCAGGAGCCATGCTCGGCAGACACGAGCAGGAATTGTCTGCTGCTCGCCATGCCGTGGAGAACCTGGCCGCTCAGGTTTCCGACCTCTCTGGACAGTTCCAGAGTCTCGTCTCGTGCCACCTGTTACTTCCTGGCCTGCCGAGCCTCCAGAACCTAGGGTTAATAACCCACCTTGCTACTCCGGGCAGCCCACTGAGTGCCGCTCCTTTCTCACGCAGTGTGAGATTGTGTTCTCTCAACCCAACACATACTCTAGAGAGAGAGCTCGGGTTGCTTACGTCATTTCACTCCTTACTGGCCGGGCTCGAGAATGGGGCACAGCTATCTGGGAGGCAGGGCTGATTGCTCTAACAAGTTCCAGAACTTTAAAGAGGAGATGATTCGGGTTTTTGACCGTTCAGTTTTTTTGGTAGGGAGGCTTCTAGGGCCCTGGCTTCCTTATGCCAAGGTGAACGGTCCATAACGGATTATTCTATTGAGTTTCGCACTCTTGCTGCCTCTAGTGAGTGGAACGAGCCGGCGCTGCTCGCTCGTTTTCTGGAGGGACTCCACGCAGTGGTTAAGGATGAGATTCTCTCCCGGGAGGTTCCTTCAGATGTGGACTCTTTGATTGCTCTCGCCATCCGCATAGAACGACGGGTAGATCTTCGTCACCGGGCTCGTGGAAGAGAGCTCGCATCAACGGTGTTTCCCTGCTCCGCATCGCAACCATCTCCCTCCTCTGGCTTTGAGACTGAGCCCATGCAGCTGGGAGGGATTCGCATCTCGACTAAGGAGAGGGAACGGAGGATCACCAACCGCCTGTGCCTCTATTGCGGAGTTGCTGGACATTTTGTTAATTCATGTCCAGTAAGAGGCCAGAGCCCATCAGTAAGCGGAGGGCTACTGGTGAGCGCTACTACTCTGGTCTCTTCATCTAGATCTTGTACTACTATGTCGGTCCATCTACGCTGGACCGGTTGAATGCTACATGCAGTGCCTTGATTGACTCTGGGGCTGAGGGTTGTTTCATGGACGAAGCATGGGTTCGGAAACATAACATTCCTTTCAGACCGTTAGACAAGCCCTACGCCCATGTTTGCCTTAGATGGTAGTCATCTTCCCAGTATCAGATTTGAGACACTACCTTTAACCCTCACAGTATCTGGTAACCACAGTGAGACTATTTCTTTTTTGATTTTCCGTTCACCGTTTACACCTGTTGTTTTGGGTCATCCCTGGCTAGTATGTCATAATCCTTCTATTAATTGGTCTAGTAATTCTATCCTATCCTGGAACGTTTCTTGTCATGTGAAGTGTTTAATGTCTGCCATCCCTCCCGTTTCTTCTGTCCCTACTTCCCAGGAGGAACCTGGCGATTTGACAGGAGTGCCGGAGGAATATCATGATCTGCGCACGGTCTTCAGTCGGTCCCGAGCCAACTCCCTTCCTCCTCACCGGTCGTATGATTGTAGTATTGATCTCCTTCCGGGGACCACTCCTCCTCGAGGTAGACTATACTCTCTGTCGGCTCCCGAGCGTAAGGCTCTCGAGGATTATTTGTCTGTGTCTCTTGACGCGGTACCATAGTGCCTTCTTCTTCTCCGGCCGGGCGGGGTTCTTTTTGTTAAGAAGAAGGCGGTACTCTGCGCCCCTGCGTGGATATCGAGGGCTGAATGACATAACGGTTAAGAATCGTTATCCGCCCCCTTATGTCATCAGCCTTCGAGATTCTGCAGGGAGCCAGGTGCTTTTACTAAGTTGGACCTTCGTAACGCTTACCATCTCGTGCGCATCAGAGAGGGGGACGAGTGGAAAACGGCGTTTAACACTCCGTTAGGGCATTTTGAGTACCGGGTTCTGCCGTTCGGTCTCGCCAATGCGCCAGCTGTTTTTCAGGCATTAGTTAATGATGTTCTGAGAGACATGCTGAACATTTTTGTTTTTGTCTATCTTGACGATATCCTGATTTTTCTCCGTCACTCGAGATTCATGTTCAGCACGTTCGGCGTGTTCTACAGCGCCTTTTAGAGAATTGTCTCTACGTAAAGGCTGAGAAGTGCTCTTTTCATGTCTCCTCCGTTACTTTTCTCGGTTCCGTTATTTCCGCTGAAGGCATTCAGATGGATTCCGCTAAGGTCCAAGCTGTCAGTGATTGGCCCGTTCAAGGTCACGTGTCGAGTTGCAGCGCTTTTTTTAGGTTTCGCTAATTTCTATCGGCGTTTCATTCGTAATTTCGGTCAAGTTGCTGCCCCTCTCACAGCTCTTACTTCTGTCAAGACGTGTTTTAAGTGGTCCGGTTCCGCCCAGGGAGCTTTGATCTTCTAAAAGAACGTTTTACGTCCGCTCCTATCCTCGTTACTCTGACGTCACTAGACAATTCATTGTCGAGGTTGACGCTTCAGAGGTAGGCGTGGGAGCCATTCTATCCCAGCGCTTCCAGTCTGACGATAAGGTTCATCCTTGCGCTTATTTTCTCATCGCCTGTCGCCATCTGAGCGCAACTATGATGTGGGTAACCGTGAACTGCTCGCCATCCGCTTAGCCCTAGGCGAATGGCGACAGTGGTTGGAGGGCGACCGTTCCTTTTGTCGTTTGGACAGACCATAAGAACCTTGAGTACATCCGTTCTGCCAAACGACTTAATGCCCGTCAAGCTCGTTGGGCGTTGTTTTTCGCTCGTTTCGAGTTTGTGATTTCTTACCGTCCGGGTAGCAAGAACACCAAGCCTGATGCCTTATCCCCGTCTGTTTAGTTCTTCTGTGGCTTCTACTGATCTCGAGGGGATTCTTCCTTATGGGCGTGTTGTCGGGTTGACAGTCTGGGAATTGAAAGACAGGTTAAGCAAGCACTCACGCACACTGCGTCGCTGCGCACGCTTGTCCTAGTAACCTCCTTTTCGTTCCTGTTTCCACTCGTCTGGCTGTTCTTCAGTGGGCTCACTCTGCCAAGTTAGCTGGTCATCCCGGTGTTCGAGGCACTCTTGTGTCTATTCGCCAGCGCTTTTGGTGGCCGACTCAGGAGCGTGACACGCGCCCGTTTCGTGGCTGCGTGTTCAGACTGCGGCGCAGAAGAAGTCTGGTAATTTTTTCTGCTTCTGCTCCTGGTCTTGCTGGGTCTCAGTCTGTTCCCTGCCATCGCATCTCTCCTGTTCTTGTTCCTGCCCTTGCTGTGTCTCAGTCTGTCCCTAGTTCTCATTTTTTTTAGAGTAGTACCTAGTTTCCCTTTTTATCGTTTTTCGTTACGGTCCTGAGGAGAGGAGTTGGGTTCTTTCTCGGGACGTGCTGGACCGTTTGATCTATGATTTCCTCCGTTGCCGCCAGTGTTCCTCCTCGAGAGCGCCAGGAGGCGCTCGGTGAGTGGGGGGTACTGTCATGTTTTGTCTTATATCATCTTGTCATTTGCTTTTCCTTCTGTTCGTTTCCCCTGCTGGTCTTATTAGGTTCGTTCCTTTTTCTATCCCTCTCTCTCCCCCTCCCTCTCTCTCCTCTCTCTATCGTTCCGTTCCTGCTCCCAGCTGTTCCTATTCCCTAATCATCATTTAGTCTTCCCACACCTGTTCCCGATCCTTTCCCCTGATTAGAGTCCCTATTTATTCCTTTGTGTTCCGTTCCTGTCCCGTCGGTTCCTTGTTTTGCATTCACCATGCTGTGATTGTGTTTCGCCCTGTCCTGTCGTGTTTTTGCCTTCATCAGATGCTGCGTGTGAGCAGGTGTCTCTGTCTACTACGGCCTGCGCCTACCCGAAGCGACCTGCAGTCTGTGGCCGCTTCTCTTGTCATTCCCCTCTACAGACTAGAGGATTTCTGTTATTCCTGTTTGGACTTGAATAAACTCTGTTTCTGTTAAGTCGCTTTTGGGTCCTCTATCACCTG
>NW_025756163.1:0-6853 GCF_021184085.1 Oncorhynchus gorbuscha
CATGACACAGAAGGCAGCCACAACGGATGGTTACTATTCAAATGCCAGTCCTAAATGTTTCCACACAACACGCCAGTGTTTTAAATTGTCACGCTACCATCTTACAATGGGCTTTTGCAACACTCGCTAGCTAGCTACTCCATAGTCCAAGCTATAGTAAGAGCTGAGCTACATTTCACTGTCAGACAGGACACAAGTCAAACTGTAGCTGAGAAACGAATTGCTTGGTTGGTTCAATGTGGAATCATGTAGTAATCAACATATATTTCAGAGTTGAGATTTTTCAAAGTAGCCACCTTGCCTTTGATGACAGCGTTGCACACTTTTGGTATTCTCTCAACCAGCTACATGAGGTAGCGTCACCTGGAATGCATTCCAATTAACAGGTGTGCCTTCTTAAAAGTACATTTGTGGAATTTATTTCCTTCTCAGTGCGCTTGAGCCAATCCGTCAGTGTTGTGACAAGGTAGGGGTGGTATTCAGAAGATAGTAGGGGTGGTGTACAGAAGATAGTAGGGGTGGTATACAGAAGATAGTAGGGGTGGTGTACAGAAGATAGTAGGGGTGGTGTACAGAAGATAGTAGGGGTGGTGTTCAGAAGATAGTAGGGGTGGTGTACAGGAGATAGTAGGGGTGGTATACAGAAGATAGTAGGGGTGGTATACAGAAGATAGTAGTGGGTGGTGTACAGGAGATAGTAGGGTGGTGTACAGAAGATAGTAGGGGTGGTGTACAGAAGATAGTAGGGGTGGTATACAGAAGATAGTAGGGTGGTATACAGAAGATAGTAGGGTGGTATACAGAAGATAGTAGGGGTGGTATACAGACGATAGTAGGGGTGGTATACAGGAGATAGTAGGGGTGGTATACAGGAGATAGTAGGGGTGGTGTACAGGAGATAGTAGGGGTGGTATACAGGAGATAGTAGGGGTGGTGTACAGGAGATAGTAGGGGTGGTGTACAGGAGATAGTAGGGGTGGTGTACAGGAGATAGTAGGGGTGGTGTACAGGAAGATAGTAGGGCAGTGGTGTACAGAAGATAGTAGGAGTGGTATACAGGAGATAGTAGGGGTGGTATACAGGAGATAGTAGGGGTGGTGTACAGAAGATAGTAGGGGTGGTGTACAGAAGATAGTAGGGGTGGTATACAGAAGATAGTAGGGGTTGGTGTACAGAAGATAGTAGGGGTGGTATACAGAAGATAGTAGGGGTGGTGTTCAGAAGATAGTAGGGGTGGTATACAGGAGATAGTAGGGGTGGTATACAGGAGATAGTAGGGGTTAGTACAGAGATAGTAGGGTGGTGTTTAGAAGATAGTAGGGGTGGTATACAGGAGATAGTAGGGGTGGTGTACAGAAGATAGTAGGGGGTGGTATACAGGAGATAGTAGGGGTGGTGTACAGAAGATAGTAGGGGTGGTATACAGAAGATAGTAGAGTGGTGTACAGAAGATAGTAGGGTGGTATACAGGAGATAGTAGGGGTGGTGTACAGAGGTAGTAGGGGTGGTGTACAGAAGATAGTCCTATTTGGCAAAAGACCAGCTCAAATAAGCAAAGGGAAATGACAGTACATCATTATTCACTCTGCTGCAGAGGATGCATTCATTAGAGTTACCAGCCCCAGAAATTGCAACTCTCAAGTAACAGGACACGTCTCAACATCAACTGTTCAGAGGAGACTGCGTGAATCAGGCCCTCATGGTCGAATTGCTGCAAAGAAACCACTTACTGAAGGACACCCATAAGAAGAAGAGATTTGCTTGGGCCAAGAAACACAAGCAATGGACATTAGACCGTGGAAATCGTCCTTTGGTCTGATGAGTCCAAATGTTGATATTTTTGGTTCCAACTGCCGTGTCTTCGTGGGATGCAGAGTAGGTGAACAGATGATCTCATCATGTGGGAGTTTCCACCGTGAAGCATGGAGGAGGAGGTGTGATGGTGTGGGGGTGCTTTGCTGGTGACACTGTCAGTGATTTATTTAGGGGCACACTTAACCAGCATGGCTACCACAGCATTCTGCAGCAATACTCCATCCCATCTGGTTTGCGCTAATACTATTTTTTTTAGAAGAAAAATGACCCAACACACCTCTAGGCTTTGTGGGTTCTATTTGACCATGAAGGAGAGTGATGGAGTGCTGCATCAGATGACCTGGCCTCCATAATCACCCGACCTCAACCCAATTGCGATGGTTGGGGATTAGTTGGACCGCAGAGTGAAGGAAAAGCAGCCAACAAGTGTTCAGCATATGTCAGAATTCCTTCAAGACTGTTGGAGAAGCATTCCTGGTGATGCTGGTTGAGAGAATGCCAAGTGTGTGCAAAACTGTCAAGGCAAAGGGTGGCTACTTTGAAGAATCTCAAATATATTTTTATTTGTTATTTATACTCAAATCTCAAATATATTTTTATTTGTTTAACACTTTGGTTACTACATTATTCCACATGTGCGTTATTTCATAATGTTCTTTATTCTACAATGTAGAAAATTGTAAAAAGAAAGGAAGATCCTTGAATGAAGAGGAGTGTCCAAACTTTTTACTGGTTCTCGACATTGACACCCCTGTAAATGAGTGGATTCAGCTATTTCAGCCACACCCGTTGCTGACAGGTGTGTAAAATTGAGGACACCGCCATGCAATCTCCATACACAAACATTGGCAGTAGTATGGCCCGCATTGAAAGCTCAATGACTCAACGTGGCACCGTCATCGGATGCCACCTTTCCAACAAGTCAGTTCGCTCTAATCTACTGAAACATATTTATTATAGTGGGGGTCTGTTGAAATATATTCTGATGGGGTCCTGGCTCTTCACTCTTGTTGGAACAGAGTATTTCTGATAAAAATTTAAAAAGTCAATGATGCCAAGAGTGAAATTGGCCACAGATGGAAGTAGCTAAGGTGATGGCTGACGATGATCCATGACTTAGTTTTTCCCAGAAATCACTCCTTATAGAAAAAAAAAAACCCCACATGATTTCACAAGCAGAAAATGTCACATGATTTCACTTGAAATTTCACTTGTGAAAACGTTTTTTTTGTTTTTGTTGGAAAACTTCACATATGATCACGTTTTCATGTTTAGTTTTATGTTCACATGTCGCTTTAGATGTTGTCACGTTATCAGATTAACTTCACATATGAATCACGTTTTCATGTTTAGTTTTATGTTCACATGTCGCTTTAGATGTTGTCACGTTATCAGATTAACTTCACATATGATCACGTTTTCATGTTTAGTTTTATGTTCACATGTCGCTTTAGATGTTGTCACGTTATCAGATTAACTTCACATATGAATCACGTTTTCATGTTTAGTTTTATGTTCACATGTCGCTTTAGATGTTGTCACGTTATCAGATTAACTTCACATAAGATCACGTTTTCATGTTTAGTTTTATGTTCACATGTCGCTTTAGATGTTGTCACGTTATCAGATTAACTTCACATATGATCACGTTTTCATGTTTAGTTTTATGTTCACATGTCGCTTTAGATGTTGTCACGTTATCAGATTAACTTCACATATGATCACGTTTTCATGTTTAGTTTTATGTTCACATGTCGCTTTAGATGTTGTCACGTTATCAGATTAACTTCACATATGATCACGTTTTCATGTTTAGTTTTATGTTCACATGTCGCTTTAGATGTTGTCACGTTATCAGATTAACTTCACATATGATCACGTTTTCATGTTTAGTTTTATGTTCACATGTCGCTTTAGATGTTGTCACGTTATCAGATTAACTTCACATATGATCACGTTTTCATGTTTAGTTTTATGTTCACATGTCGCTTTAGATGTTGTCACGTTATCAGATTAACTTCACATATGATCACGTTTTCATGTTTAGTTTTATGTTCACATGTCGCTTTAGATGTTGTCACGTTATCAGATTAACTTCACATATGATCACGTTTTCATGTTTAGTTTTATGTTCACATGTCGCTTTAGATGTTGTCACGTTATCAGATTAACTTCACATATGATCACGTTTTCATGTTTAGTTTTATGTTCACATGTCGCTTTAGATGTTGTCACGTTATCAGATTAACTTCACATATGATCACGTTTTCATGTTTAGTTTTATGTTCACATGTCGCTTTAGATGTTGTCACGTTATCAGATTAACTTCACATATGATCACGTTTTCATGTTTAGTTTTATGTTCACATGTCGCTTTAGATGTTGTCACGTTATCAGATTAACTTCACATATGATCACGTTTTCATGTTTAGTTTTATGTTCACATGTCGCTTTAGATGTTGTCACGTTATCAGATTAACTTCACATATGATCACGTTTTCATGTTTAGTTTTATGTTCACATGTCGCTTTAGATGTTGTCACGTTATCAGATTAACTTCACATATGATCACGTTTTCATGTTTAGTTTTATGTTCACATGTCGCTTTAGATGTTGTCACGTTATCAGATTAACTTCACATATGATCACGTTTTCATGTTTAGTTTTATGTTCACATGTCGCTTTAGATGTTGTCACGTTATCAGATTAACTTCACATATGATCACGTTTTCATGTTTAGTTTTATGTTCACATGTCGCTTTAGATGTTGTCACGTTATCAGATTAACTTCACATATGATCACGTTTTCATGTTTAGTTTTATGTTCACATGTCGCTTTAGATGTTGTCACGTTATCAGATTAACTTCACATATGATCACGTTTTCATGTTTAGTTTTATGTTCACATGTCGCTTTAGATGTTGTCACGTTATCAGATTAACTTCACATAAGATCACGTTTTCATGTTTAGTTTTATGTTCACATGTCGCTTTAGATGTTGTCACGTTATCAGATTAACTTCACATATGATCACGTTTTCATGTTTAGTTTTATGTTCACATGTCGCTTTAGATGTTGTCACGTTATCAGATTAACTTCACATATGATCACGTTTTCATGTTTAGTTTTATGTTCACATGTCGCTTTAGATGTTGTCACGTTATCAGATTAACTTCACATATGATCACGTTTTCATGTTTAGTTTTATGTTCACATGTCGCTTTAGATGTTGTCACGTTATCAGATTAACTTCACATATGATCACGTTTTCATGTTTAGTTTTATGTTCACATGTCGCTTTAGATGTTGTCACGTTATCAGATTAACTTCACATATGATCACGTTTTCATGTTTAGTTTTATGTTCACATGTCGCTTTAGATGTTGTCACGTTATCAGATTAACTTCACATATGATCACGTTTTCATGTTTAGTTTTATGTTCACATGTCGCTTAGATGTTGTCACGTTATCAGATTAACTTCACATATGATCACGTTTTCATGTTTAGTTTTATGTTCACATGTCGCTTTAGATGTTGTCACGTTATCAGATTAACTTCACATATGATCACGTTTTCATGTTTAGTTTTATGTTCACATGTCGCTTTAGATGTTGTCACGTTATCAGATTAACTTCACATATGATCACGCTTTCATGTTTAGTTTTATGTTCACATGTCGCTTTAGATGTTGTCACGTTATCAGATTAACTTCACATATGATCACGTTTTCATGTTTAGTTTTATGTTCACATGTCGCTTTAGATGTTGTCACGTTATCAGATTAACTTCACATATGATCACGTTTTCATGTTTAGTTTTATGTTCACATGTCGCTTTAGATGTTGTCACGTTATCAGATTAACTTCACATATGATCACGTTTTCATGTTTAGTTTTATGTTCACATGTCGCTTTAGATGTTGTCACGTTATCAGATTAACTTCACATATGATCACGTTTTCATGTTTAGTTTTATGTTCACATGTCGCTTTAGATGTTGTCACGTTATCAGATTAACTTCACATATGATCACGTTTTCATGTTTAGTTTTATGTTCACATGTCGCTTTAGATGTTGTCACGTTATCAGATTAACTTCACATATGATCACGTTTTCATGTTTAGTTTTATGTTCACATGTCGCTTTAGATGTTGTCACGTTATCAGATTAACTTCACATATGATCACGTTTTCATGTTTAGTTTTATGTTCACATGTCGCTTTAGATGTTGTCACGTTATCAGATTAACTTCACATATGATCACGTTTTCATGTTTAGTTTTATGTTCACATGTCGCTTAGATGTTGTCACGTTATCAGATTAACTTCACATATGATCACGTTTTCATGTTTAGTTTTATGTTCACATGTCGCTTTAGATGTTGTCACGTTATCAGATTAACTTCACATATGATCACGCTTTCATGTTTAGTTTTATGTTCACATGTCGCTTAGATGTTGTCACGTTATCAGATTAACTTCACATATGATCACGCTTTCATGTTTAGTTTTATGTTCACATGTCGCTTAGATGTTGTCACGTTATCAGATTAACTTCACATATGATCACGTTTTCATGTTTAGTTTTATGTTCACATGTCGCTTTAGATGTTGTCACGTTATCAGATTAACTTCACATATGATCACGTTTTCATGTTTAGTTTTATGTTCACATGTCGCTTAGGATGTTGTCACGTTATCAGATTAACTTCACATATGATCACGTTTTCATGTTTAGTTTTATGTTCACATGTCGCTTAGATGTTGTCACGTTATCAGATTAACTTCACATATGATCAACGCTTTCTTTTCATGTTTAGTTTTTATGTCTCACATGTCGCTTAGATGTGTTGTCACGTTATCAGATTAACTTCACATATGATCACGCTTTCATGTTTAGTTTTATGTTCACATGTCGCGTTAGATGTTGTCACGTTATCAGACTACCTTCACATATGATCACGTTTTCATGTTTAGTTTTATGTCTCGCTATTGTCGCTTTAGATGTTGTCACGTTATCAGATTAACTTCACATATG
>NW_025756164.1:0-6851 GCF_021184085.1 Oncorhynchus gorbuscha
CGATCCTCGTTTGCTAAGTCAAACAACACCGCTGGTTCTGCTCACTGCCCTACCCTGTGCTCTGACCTCTTTCTCCCTCTCTCTCCAGATGAAATCTCGCGTCTTGTGACGGCCGAGCCGCCCAACAACCTGCCCGCTCGACCCTATCCCCTCCTCTCTTCTCCAGACCATTTCCGGAGACCTTCTCCCTTACCTCACCTCGCTCATCAACTTATCCCTGACCGCTGGCTACGTCCCTTCCGTCTTCAAGAGAGCGAGAGTTGCACCCTTCTGAAAAAACCTACACTCGATCCCTCCGATGTCAACAACTACAGACCAGTATCCCTTCTTTCTTTTCTCTCCAAAACTCTTGAACGTGCCGTCCTTGGTCAGCTCTCCCGCTATCTCTCTCAGAATGACCTTCTTGATCCAAATCAGTCAGGTTTCAAGACTAGTCATTCAACTGAGACTGCTCTTCTCTGTATCACGGAGGCGCTCCGCACCGCTAAAGCTAACTCTCTCTCCTCTGCTCTCTCATCCTTCTAGACCTATCGGCTGCCTTCGATACTGTGAACCATCAGATCCTCCTCTCCACCCTCTCTCGAGTTGGGCATCTCCCGGCGCGGCCCAGCTTAGTTCGTCCTACCTGACAGGTCGCTCCTACCAGGTGGCGTGGCGAGAATCTGTCTCCTCACCACGCTCTCACCACTGGTGTCCCCCAGGGCTCTGTTCTTGGCCCTCTCCTATTCTCGCTATACACCAAGTCACTTGGCTCTGTCATAACCTCACATGGTCTCTCTTATCATTGCTATGCAGACGACACACAATTAATCTTCTCCTTTCCCCCTTCTGATGACCAGGTGGCGAATCGCATCTCTGCATGTCTGGCAGACATGTCAGTGTGGATGACGGATCACCACCTCAAGCTGAACCTCGGCCCAGACGGGCTGCTCTTCCTCCGGGGAAAGGACTGCCCGTTCCATGATCTCGCCATCACGGTTGACAACTCCATTGTGTCCTCCTCCCCAGAGCGCTAAGAACCTTGGCGTGATCCTGGACAACAAACTGTCGTTCTCAACTAACATCAAGGCGGTGGCCCGTTCCTGTAGGTTCATGCTCTACAACATCCGCAGAGTGACCCTGCCTCACACAGGAAGCGAGCGCAGGTCCTAATCCAGGCACTTGTCATCCCGTCTGGATTACTGCAACTCGCTGTTGGCTGGGCTCCCTGCCTGTGCCATTAAACTCTCAGAGCCGCAGCCCGTCTGGTGTTCAACCTTCCCAAGTTCTCTCCACGTCACCCCGCTCCTCCGCTCTCTCCACTGGCTTCCAGTTGAAGCTCGCATCCGCTACAAGACCATGGTGCTTGCCTACGGAGCTGTGAGGGGAACGGCACCTCAGTACCTCCAGGCTCTGATCAGGCCCTACACCCAAATAAGGGCACTGCGTTCATCCACCTCTGGCCTGCTCGCCTCCCTACCACTGAGGAAGTACAGTTCCCGCTCAGCTCAGTCAAAACTGTTCGCTGCTCTGGCTCCCCAATGGTGGAACAAACTCCCTCACGACGCCAGGACAGCGGAGTCAATCACCACCTTCCGGAGACACCTGAAACCCCACCTCTTTAAGGAATACCTAGGATAGGATAAAGTAATCCTTCTCACCCCCCTTAAAATATTTAGATGCACTATTGTAAAGTGGTTGTTCCACTGGATGTCATAAGGTGAATGCACCAATTTGTAAGTCGCTCTGGATAAGAGCGTCTGCTAAATGACTTAAATGTAATGTAATGTAAATGGGTGGCCTGGGAGGGCATAGGCAAACACCCACTCGTGAACCAGGCCCAGCCAATAAGGATGGGTTTTTCCCCACAAAAGGGCTTTATTACAGACAGAAATGCATCTCAGTTTCATCAGCTGTCTGGGTGGCTGGTCTCAGATGATCCCGCAGGTGAAGAAGCCAGATGTGGAGGTTCTGGGCTGACGTGGTCACACGTGGTCTGGGGTTGTGAGGCCAGTTGGATGTACTGCCAAATTCTCTAAAACAACGTTGGAGGTGGCTTATGGTAGAGAAATTAACATGAAATTATCTGGCAACATCTCTGGTGGACATTCCTGCAGTCAGCACGTCAATTGCATGCTCCCTCAAAACTTGAGACATCTGTAGCATTGTGTTATGTGACAAAACTGCACAATTCAGAGTGGCCTTTTGTTGTCCCCAGCACAAGGTGCACCTTTGTAATGACCATGCTGTTTAATCAGCTTCTTGATATGCCACACCTGTCAGGTGGATGGATTATCTTGGCAAAAGAGAAATGCTCACTAACAGGGATGAACAAATTTGTGCACATTTAAGAGAACAAAGCTTTTTGTGAGTATGGAACATTTCTGGGATATTTTATTTCAGCTCATGAAACATTGGCCCAACACTTTGCATGTGTTTATATTTTTGTTTTGTATAGCTTTACATTAAGAATCACTCTGTCATACTTAAACGGACTATCTCCTTCAAGTGGCTTCCCTATAAAACATACAACTTCTTATATCTCCGTCATGGTTTGAGGATGTGTTTATTTTTGCCAAAAGGACTAAACTTGTAAAATATATGGTGAAATGACTAGCTTCTTCTTCAAAAGGCAACACCTATGACACATTCTCTTTGCGCCCAGACTAGACAATACACATGTTTACTTCCTCTCCTTTCTACCAGCCATCTCTCTCTCTTTCTCTCTCTTTCTTTCTCTCCCTCTCTCTCTCCTGGAAGAGTGAGATCACGACCTGATGCCTCTCGGTTCCTGGAAGCTGGGGAGCGCAAGTATGTGAGCTCATTGCTATCGACGACATAATGGTTATCACGCCCACCAGGCGTGCGAGTCAGCACCTGGTTTGTGTGTGTGTGTGTGTGTGTGTCCCCGCTGTGGCCTTTGATCTCAGAACAGAGGTGAAAAACAGTGATTACTGATGTCAACCCCTAAATGTCTCTCTCTCTCTCTCTCTCTCTCTCTCTCTCTCTCTCTCTCTCTCTCTCTCTCTCTCTCTCTCTCTCTCTCTCTCTCTCTCTCTCTCTCTCTCTCTCTCTCTCTCTCTCTCCCCCCCATCCCTCCCTCCCTCCCTCTCTGAATAACACATTAGACCTGTTATTGGAGGGCTGAAGAGTCAGCCAGCCAGACAGTCCTTTCTGACACAGACAAACACAGGGCCTAATGGGAGACTCATCATGATAGAGAACATGAATAGAGTTAAACACACATCCCTCCTCTCTCTCTCTCTCTTTCTCTCTCTCTCTCTCTCTCTCTCTCTCTCTCTCTCTCTCTCTCTCTCTCTCTCTCTCTCTCCTCTCTCTCTCCCCCTCTCTCTTTGATAGCCTCTAGATGAAAGGGTTCAGTCTATGTAAATACAGGTCATCTCCATGATCTCCTGCAGTCTCCCAGTGTTATTGTCTCTCCTCTGCTTCCGCTGCTAGCCACCTATTAGCCAACAAATAGGCTGCCAAACAAGTCGTCAGGCTGAGAAACACTGGACTGCCAAGTCAGCCGTGCTCAATTGTAGACGGACAGCAATGATCTAAAGTGTGTGTGTGTGTGTGTGTGTGTGTGTGTGTGTGTGTGTGTGTGTGTGTGTGTGTGTGTGTGTGTGTGTGTGTGTGTGTGTGTGTGTGTGTGTGTGTGTGTGTGTGTGTGTGTGTGTGTGTGTGTGTGTGTGTGTGTGTGTGTGTGTGGTAGTGCAGTATGTGTGCGCTGCTAGAATGATGATGTTGTTTGGTATAAACACTTTGTAGCTAAGCAGGTCGTCACTGTATTTTATGCTAGAACGTTTTCTAACGGTATTTTCTTGACAAGCGAGCTGACATGCAGGGGACAACAACAACCACAGGATATTTAACACAGAGGTGGCGGAAGGTAACATCGATAAGCATGAAACACAAGAGAAACAAATAGGTTTTATAACCATAAAACAAAAACACAACATCTGAATCTAAGATTCTAATACAAGAAGAACACATAGACTACACAGTACAGAGCTTTTGTCCTATGGCTATGGATGGATGGCTCAGAAGCCAGGGAAGAGTTTTTACCTTTTCCAGTCAAAGGAGGGTGGGATCAAGTGACTAAAAGAACCACTAGAAACCCAAGAGAGGGATGGTCAGGTATGAGAGACACAAATGGACAAATGAATGGACAGAGGACCAGTATACCTCTGCCAGGTCTGAGAACTGCTAAATGGATCTATGCTGCGAATGATGGAGGGATGGAGCGATAGATGACGGAAAAGAAGGAGGGGAGAAAGAAACGAGGGAGGAAGGGTGGACAGAGGACAGGTGTACCTCTGCCAGGTCTGAGAACAGGGCTTGACTGGCGCCGCGCCTCAGAACGTCCCAATAGCTCCGGGCCACAAACTGACGACTGTCTTTTTTAACCACCTGCAGGAGTTTTTACCAGAAGCACAAACATCGTACAAGAAAAACAGAGGACAACTAAAGGAGGGAAGAGAGGATGAAATGAAGGAACGACCATGATCATTTCTCTCCATCTCGTTTGAAATTGACAATCAATTAAAGGCCAAATGAAAGATTTCATCACAAAATCGGAGGGATTGGCTTAGTGATATGCTAATCGTATAGAAGACGGATCACAGTAACATTGAAATAATGACCAGCCTCACAGTGTTATCGCTATTATAGTAGAATGATTTGTCATCGTATCAAAGAGATTTGATGCAATGACACAATCCAACACTGGATTTCTAGACAGGGGGATTGTTTTACGACTCTCCTACCTCCCACTTCCCTCAGATGAGTCAGACATTTAACAAGACATCATTTGACTCCATTCCGTGTTCCTTCGCTCCAGTCAACCGACATTGACACGGCACGGTGGCTTTGACTCTCACTTTGAATTCACTCAACTAAAGTCGTTAAGTATAAACCTCTCACAATGTGTGTGCAGACTGAAGCACAACCAACAGAAGAGTGTTGAAACCTCATCTATAGCACACATCCAATACAGTGATTGGCCCACCTGTCTTGTCTCTCTCTCTATAGGGGAATGCAGTGATTGGCCCACCTGTCTTGTCTCTCTCTCTATAGGGAACGCAGTGATTGGCCCACCTGTCTTGTCTCTCTCTATAGGGGAATGCAGTGATTGGACCTGTCTTGTCTCTCTCTCTATAGGGAATACAGTGATTGGCCACCTGTCTTGTCTCTGTCTATAGGGAATACAGTGATTGGCCACCTGTCTTGTCTCTGTCTATAGGGAATACAGTGATTGGCCACCTGTCTTTGTCTCTGTCTATAGGGAATATAGTGATTGGCCACCTGTGTCTCTCTCTATAGGGAATACAGTGATTGACCACCTGTCTTGTCTCTGTCTATAGGAATACAGTGATTGGCCACCTGTCTTGTCTCTCTATGGGGAATACAGTGATTGGCCCTGTCTTGTCTCTCTCTATAGGGAATAGAACCTGTCTTGTCTCTCTCTATAGGGGAACACAGTGATTGGCCCACCTGTCTTGTCTCTCTCTATAGGGGAATGCAGTGATTGGCCCACCTGTCTTGTCTCTCTCTATAGGGGAACACAGTGATTGGCCCACCTGTCTTGTCTCTCTCTATAGGGGAACACAGTGATTGGCCCACCTGTCTTGTCTCTCTCTATAGGGGAACACAGTGATTGGCCCACCTGTCTTGTCTCTCTCTATAGGGGAACACAGTGATTGTCCCACCTGTCTTGTCTCTCTCTATAGGGGAACACAGTGATTGGCCACCTGTCTTGTCTCTCTCTATAGGGGAACACAGTGATTGGCCCACCTGTCTTGTCTCTCTCTCTATAGGGGAACACAGTGATTGGCCCACCTGTCTTGTCTCTCTCTATAGGGGAACACAGTGATTGGCCCACCTGTCTTGTCTCTCTCTATAGGGGAACACAGTGATTGGCCCACCTGTCTTGTCTCTGTCTATAGGGGAACACAGTGATTGGCCCACCTGTCTTGTCTCTGTCTATAGGGGAACACAGTGATTGGCCCACCTGACTTGTCTCTGTCTATAGGGGAACACAGTGATTGGCCACCTGTCTTGTCTCTGTCTATAGGGGAACACAGTGATTGGCCCACCTGTCTTGTCTCTGTCTATAGGGGAACACAGTGATTGGCCCACCTGACTTGTCTCTGTCTATAGGGGAACACAGTGATTGGCCACCTGTCTTGTCTCTGTCTATAGGGGAACACAGTGATTGGCCCACCTGTCTTGTCTCTGTCTATAGGGGAACACAGTGATTGGCCACCTGTCTTGTCTCTGTCTATAGGGGAATACAGTGATTGGCCACCTGTCTTGTCTCTGTCTATAGGGGAACACAGTGATTGGCCCACCTGACTTGTCTCTTTCTATAGGGGAATACAGTGATTGGCCACCTGTCTTGTCTCTGTCTATAGGGGAACACAGTGATTGGCCCACCTGACTTGTCTCTTTCTATAGGGGAATGCAGTGATTGGCCACCTGTCTTGTCTCTGTCTATAGGGGAATACAGGGGCGGCCATTGAACATCACAGGTTGTACTGGCCTGTCGTCCATCGGGTTAGTAACAGGAGGGAGACGTCTGCTCCTCTGTAGGGGGACAGAGAGTGGCCTGGTTCTGGGGCTGTGTTTGAGTATAGACCATTATGCTCCTTCACTCCCCCACAGTGAGTGGAGGGAAATGTGCGTTAAGGCTGAGTGAGAGACAGGGCTATAGTCTAAACATGACCACGTATACAGCCTATTGATCTGAGAGAGAGTCTTCTATGGGTTAACCTGGAATCAACACTGACTATCACTGGCTACGTCTCAAATGGCACCCTATTCCCTATACAGTGCACACACTTACTTCATAGAGTGTGCTTATATCC
>NW_025756165.1:0-6851 GCF_021184085.1 Oncorhynchus gorbuscha
TTTAGTTACCCACTACCTCTCATTGCTACGGTAGTGGAATCATTTCACGGAGCGCAGTTCTTCACTAAACTGGATCTCAGGAGTGCTTATAATTTGGTGCGTATTCGGAAGGGAGATGAGTGGAAAACTGCATTTAGCACTACGTCGGGCCATTATGAGTATCGCGTCATGCCATACGGTTTAAAGAATGCTCCAGCTATATTTCAATCCTTCGTGGATGAAATACTCAGAGACCTGCACGGACAGGGTGTAGTGGTTTATATTGACAATATTTTGATCTACTCCGCTACACGCACTGCGCATGTATCTCTTGTGCGTAAGGTTCTTAGACGACTGCTGGAGCATGACCTGTATGTGAAGGCGGAGAAATGTGAGTTTTCCAAACAATCAGTTTCCTTCCTGGGTTATCGTATTTCCAGCTCTGGTTTGGTAATGGAGAGTGATCACGTTAAGGCCGTGCGTAATTGGCCGACTCCACCACGGTAAAGGAGGTGCAGCGGTTCTGGGATTTGCCAATTACTTTAACCGGAGGTTTATCCGGGGTTTTGTCAGATAGCTGCCCCTATTACCTCACTGCTGAAGGGGGCCCGTGCGTTTACAGTGGTCAGCAGAGGCGAACGGAGCTTTTCATGTTGAAGGCGATGTTTACAAGGCGCCGGTGTTGGCACATCCGGACCCTTCTTTGGCCGTTTATAGCAGAGGTGGACGCATCCGAGGCTGGGGTTGGAGCTGTGCTCTCACAGCGTTCGGTGTGCCATTACTGAAGCCCGCCTGTGCCTTTTTTTTCTAAGAAACTTTGCCAGCTTGAGCGGAATTATGATGTGGGGGATAGGGAGTTGCTTGGCTATGGTTAAGGCCCTGAAGGTGTGGAGACACTGGCTTGAGGGGGCTACACCCTTTCCTTATCTGGACTGACCACGCAACCTGAGTATATCCGATCAGCTAGGAGAATGAATCCTCGTCAGGGGCAAGGTGGCCATGTTTTTCACCAGATTTATTCACTATCTCGTATAGACCAGGTTCCCTCAACACTAAGGCTGACGCGCTGTCAAGACTCTATGACACTGAGGACAGGTCCATCGATCCTACTCCCATCATTCCGGCAGCTAAGCTGGTGGCACCGGTAGTATGGGGATGTGGACGCGGACATCAAGCGGACACTAAGGGGGGAAACTACGCCTCCACAGTGTCCGGAGGGTCGTAGGTACGTGCCGCTGGCTGTTCGTGATCAATTGATTCGATGGGCTCATTGTCTACCCTCGTCGGGTCACCCAGTTGTTTATAGGACCGTGAGAGGTCTTGAGAGGAAGTACTGGTGGCCCACTTTGAGGAGGGATGTGCAATTCTATGTTTCCTCCTGTTCGGTGTGCGCCCAGAGTAAGGCTCCTAGACACCTGCCAAGAGGTAAATTACAACCTCTTCCCGTTCCACAACGGCCGTGGACCCATCTTTCGGTGGATTTTCTTACTGACCTTCCCCCCTCTCAGGGTAACACTGTCATGTTTGTCATTTATTGTCATGTCTTGTCCCTGTGCTCCCCATGCTATTCGTTTCCCTCTGCTGGTCTTGTTTGGTTCTTTCCCTTTCTATCCCCTCTTCTCTCCCTCTCTCACTCTCTCGCTCTCTTCTCTCTGTCGTTCCGTTCCTGCTCCCAGCTGTTCCTATTCCCCTAATCAATCATCCTAGTCTTCCCACACCTGTTCCCGATCCTTTCCCCTGATTAGAGTCCCTATTTCTTCCTTTGTGATCCGTTCCTGTCCTGTCGGTTCCTTGTATTGTATTCACATGCCGTGCTGTGTTTGCTTTTGTATTGTGTATCACCCTGTCCTGTCGTGTTTTGTGCCTTCATCAGATGCTGCGTGGTGAGCAGGTGTCTGAGTCTGACTACGGCCAAGTGCCTTCCCGGGCAACCTGCAGTCTGTGTTCAAGATCCGCTCCAGTTTGTCCTCGTCATTTAGAGTGAAAGTTGTGTTTTTGTTTGTATTTACTTTAATAAAAACTCTGTTTTCGTTAAGTCGCTTTTTGGGTCCTCTTTTACCTGCATGACAGAAGGAACGACCAAGGAATGGACCCAGCGATTTCAGACGCCGTTACACTGCCGTCGAGTTCCAAGGAGCCATGCTCGGGCAGACACGAGCAGGGAATTGTCTGCTGCTCGCCATGCCGTGAGAACCTGGCCGCTCAGGTTCCCGACCTCTCTGGACAGTTCCAGAGTCTACTCGTGCCACCTGTTACTTCCTGGGCCTGCCGAGCCTCCAGAACCCAGGGTTAATAACCCACCTTGCTACTCCGGGCAGCCCACTGAGTGCCGCTCCTTTCTCACGAGTGTGAGATTGTGTTCTCTCTCCAACCCAACACATACTTCTAGAGAGAGAGCTCGGGTTGCTTACGCCATTTCACTCTTACTGGCCGGGCTCGAGAATGGGGCACAGCTATCTGGGAGGCAAGGGCTGATTGCTCTAACAGATTCCAGAACTTTAAAGAGTGAGATGATTCGGGTTTTTGACCGTTCAGTTTTTGGTAGGGAGGCTTCTAGGGCCCTGGCTTCCCTATGCCAAGGTGATCGATCCATAACGGATTACTCTATTGAGTTTCGCACTCTTGCTGCCTCTAGTGAGTGGAACGAGCCGGCGCTGCTCGCTCGTTTTCTGGAGGGACTCCACGCAGTGGTTAAGGATGAGATTCTCTCCCGGGAGGTTCCTTCAGATGTGGACTCTTTGATTGCTCTCGCCATCCGCATAGAACGACGGGTAGATCTTCGTCACCAGGCTCGTGGAAGAGAGCTCGCATCAACGGTGTTTCCCTGCTCCGCATCGCAACCATCTCCCTCCTCTGGCTCAGAGACTGAGCCCATGCAGCTGGGAGGGATTCGCATCTCGACTAAGGAGAGGGAACGGAGGATCACCAACCGCCTGTGCCTCTATTGCGGATTTGATGGACATTTTGTTAATTCATGTCCAGTAAGAGGCCAGAGCTCATCAGTAAGCGGAGGGCTACTGGTGAGCGCTACTACTCAGGTCTCTTCATCTAGATCATGTACTACTATGTCGGTCCATCTACGCTGGACCGGTTCGGTGCTACATGCAGTGCCTTGATTGACTCTGGGGCTGAGGGTTGTTTCATGGACGAAGCATGGGCTCGGAAACATGACATTCCTTTCAGACAGTTAGACAAGCCTACGCCCATGTTTGCCTTAGATGGTAGTCATCTTCCCAGTATCAGATTTGAGACACTACCTTTAACTCTCACAGTATCTGGTAACCACAGTGAGACTATTTCTTTTTGATTTTTCGTTCACCTTTTACACCTGTTGTTTTGGGTCATCCCTGGCTAGTATGTCATAATCCTTCTATTAATTGGTCTAGTAATTCTATCCTATCCTGGAACGTTTCTTGTCATGTGAAGTGTTTAATGTCTGCCATCCCTCCCATTTCTTCTGTCCCCACTTCTCAGGAGGAACCTGGCGATTTGACAGGAGTGCCGGAGGAATATCATGATCTGCGCACGGTCTTCAGTCGGTCCCGAGCCAACTCCCTTCCTCCTCACCGGTCGTATGATTGTAGTATTGATCTCCTTCCGGGGACCACTCCTCCTCGAGGTAGACTATACTCTCTGTCGGCTCCCGAACGTAAGGCTCTCGAGGATTATTTGTCTGTGTCTCTTGACGCCGGTACCATAGTGCCTTCTTCTTCTCCGGCCGGGGCGGGGTTCTTTTTTGTTAAGAAGAAGGACGGTACTCTGCGCCCTGCGTGGATTATCGAGGGCTGAATGACATAACGGTTAAGAATCGTTATCCGCTTCCCCTTATGTCATCAGCCTTCGAGATTCTGCAGGGAGCCAGGTGCTTTACTAAGTTGGACCTTCGTAACGCTTACCATCTCGTGCGCATCAGAGAGGGGGACGAGTGGAAAACGGCGTTTAACACTCCGTTAGGGCATTTTGAGTACCGGGTTCTGCCGTTTGGTCTCGCCAATGCGCCAGCTGTTTTTCAGGCATTAGTTAATGATGTTCTGAGAGACATGCTGAACATCTTTGTTTTTGTCTATCTTGACGATATCCTGATTTTTTCTCCGTCACTCGAGATTCATGTTCAGCACGTTCGACGTGTTCTACAGCGCCTTTTAGAGAATTGTCTCTACGTAAAGGCTGAGAAGTGCTCTTTTCATGTCTCCTCCGTTACTTTTCTCGGTTCCGTTATTTCCGCTGAAGGCATTCAGATGGATTCCGCTAAGGTCCAAGCTGTCAGTGATTGGCCCGCTCCAAGGTCACGTGTCGAGTTGCAGCGCTTTTAGGTTTCGCTAATTTCTATCGGCGTTTCATTCGTAATTTCGGGTCAAGTTGCTGCCCCTCTCACAGCTCTTACTTCTGTCAAGACGTGTTTTAAGTGGTCCGGTTCCGCCCAGGGAGCTTTTGATCTTCTAAAAGAACGTTTTACGTCCGCTCCTATCCTCGTTACTCCTGACGTCACTAGACAATTCATTGTCGAGGTTGACGCTTCAGAGGTAGGCGTGGAGCCATCCTATCCCAGCGCTTCCAGTCTGACGATAAGGTTCATCCTTGCGCTTATTTTTCTCATCGCCTGTCGCCATCTGAGCGCAACTATGATGTGGGTAACCGTGGAACTGCTCGCCATCCGCTTAGCCCCAGGCGAATGGCGACAGTGGTTGGAGGGGGCGACTGTTCCTTTTGTCGTTTGGACAGACCATAAGAACCTTGAGTACATCCGTTCTGCCAAACGACTTAATGCCCGTCAAGCTCGTTGGGCGTTGTTTTTCGCTCGTTTCGAGTTTGTGATTTCTTACCGTCCGGGTAGCAAGAACACCAAGCCTGATGCCTTATCCCGTCTGTTTAGTTCTTCTGTGGCTTCTACTGATCCCGAGGGGATTCTTCCTTATGGGCGTGTTGTCGGGTTAACAGTCTGGGGAATTGAAAGACAGGTTAAGCAAGCACTCACGCACACTGCGTCGCCGCGCGCTTGTCCTAGTAACCTCCTTTTCGTTCCTGTTTCCACTCGTCTGGCTGTTCTTCAGTGGGCTCACTCTGCCAAGTTAGCTGGTCATCCCGGTGTTCGAGGCACTCTTGCGTCTATTCGCCAGCGCTTTTGGTGGCCGACTCAGGAGCGTGACACGCGCCGTTTCGTGGCTGCTTGTTCGGACTGCGCGCAGACTAAGTCGGGTAACTCTCCTCCTGCCGGTCGTCTCAGACCGCTCCCCATTCCTTCTCGACCATGGTCTCACATTGCCCTAGACTTCATTACCGGTCTGCCTTTGTCTGCGGGGAAGACTGTGATTCTGACGGTTGTCGATAGGTTCTCTAAGGCGGCACATTTCATTCCCCTCGCTAAACTTCCTTCCGCTAAGGAGACGGCACAAATCATTATTGAGAATGTGTTCAGAATTCATGGCCTACCGTTAGACGCCGCTTTCAGACAGAGGCCCGCAATTCACGTCACAGTTTTGGAGGGAGTTCTGTCGTTTGATTGGTGCGTCCGTCAGTCTCTCTTCCGGGTTTCATCCCCAGTCTAACGGTCAAGCAGAGAGGGCCAATCAGACGATTGGTCGCATACTACGCAGCCTTTCTTTCAGAAACCCTGCGTCTTGGGCAGAACAGCTCCCCTGGGCAGAATACGCCACAACTCGCTTCCTTCCGTCTGCTACCGGGTTATCTTCCGTTTCAGAGTAGTCTGGGTTACCAGCCTCCTCTGTTCTCATCCCAGCTTGCCGAGTCCAGCGTTCCCTCCGCTCAAGCGTTTGTCCAACGTTGTGAGCGCACCTGGAGGAGGGTGAGGTCTGCACTTTGCCGTTACAGGGCACAGACTGTGAGAGCCGCCAATAAACGCAGGATTAAGAGTCCAAGGTATTGTTGCGGCCAGAGAGTGTGGCTTTCCACTCGCAACCTTCCTCTTACGACAGCTTCTCGTAAGTTGACTCCGCGGTTCATTGGTCCGTTCCGTGTCTCCCAGGTCGTCAATCCTGTCGCTGTGCGATCTGCTTCTTCCGCGACATCTTCGTCGCGTCCATCCTGTCTTCCATGTCTCCTGTGTTAAGCCCTTTCTTCGCACCCCCGTTCGTCTTCCTCTCCCCCTCCCGTCCTTGTCGAGAGCGCACCTATTTACAAGGTACATAAGATCATGGACATGCGTTCTCGGGGACGGGGTCACCAATACCTAGTGGATTGGGAGGGTTACGGTCCTGAGGAGAGGAGTTGGGTTCCGTCTCGGGACGTGCTGGACCGTTCGCTCATCGATGATTTCCTCCGTTGCCGCCAGGATTCCTCCTCGAGTGCGCCAGGAGGCGCTCGGTGAGTGGGGGGTACTGTCATGTTTTGTCATTTATTGTCATGTCTTGTCCCTGTGCTTCCCATTCTATTCGTTTCCCTCTGCTGGTCTTATTAGGTTCTTTCCCTCTTTCTATCCCTCTCTCTCCCTCCCTCTCTCACTCTCTCGCTCTCTCTTCTCTCTATCGTTCCGTTCCTGCTCCCAGCTGTTCCTATTCCCCTAATCATCATTTAGTCTTCCCACACCTGTTCCCGATCCTTTTCCCTGATTAGAGTCCCTATTTCTCTCCTTGTTTTCCGTTCCTGCCCTGTCGGATCCTTGTCTATATTCACCGTGCTGTGTCTATGTTTTGCCCTGTCGTGTCGTGTTTCCTCAGATGCTGCGTGGTGAGCAGGTGTCTGAGTCTGCTAGGTTCAAGTGCCTTCCCGAGGCAACCTGCAGTTCTTGATCAAGTCTCCAGTCTGTTCTCGTCTTTACGAGTAGTATTATGCTTTTGTTTTGTAAAGTATCATTACTGGATTAAATACTCTGTTTTCGCTAAGTCGCTTTTGGGTCCTCATTCACCTGCATGACA
>NW_025756166.1:0-6848 GCF_021184085.1 Oncorhynchus gorbuscha
TCCCTACATAGTGCACTACTTTAGACCAGAGCCCTATAGAACCCTATTCCCTATATAGTGCACTACTTTAGACCAGAGCCCTATAGAACCCTATTCCCTATATAGTGCACTACTTTAGACCAGAGCCCTAGTGCACTACTTTAGACCAGAGCCCTATAGAACCCTATTCCCTACATAGTGCACTACTTTAGACCAGAGCCCTATAGAACCCTATTCCCTATATAGTGCACTACTTTAGACCAGAGCCCTATGGAACCCTATTCCCTACATAGTGCACTACTTTAGACCAGAGCCCTATAGAACCCTATTCCCTATATAGTGCACTACTTTAGACCAGAGCCCTATAGAACCCTATTCCCTATATAGTGCACTACTTTAGACCAGAGCCCTATAGAACCCTATTCCCTATATAGTGCACTACTTTAGACCAGAGCCCTATAGAACCCTATTCCCTATATAGTGCACTACTTTAGACCAGAGCCCTATAGAACCCTATTCCCTATATAGTGCACTACTTTAGACCAGAGCCCTATAGAACCCTATTCCCTATATAGTGTACTACTTTAGACCAGAGCTCTAGGGAACCCTATTCCCTATATAGTGCACTACTTTAGACCAGAGCCCTAGGGAACCCTATTCCCTACATAGTGTACTACTTTAGACCAGAGCTCTAGGGAACCCTATTCCCTATATAGTGCACTACTTTAGACCAGAGCCCTAGGGAACCCTATTCCCTATATATAGTGCACTACTTTAGACCAGAGCCCTAGGGAACCCTATTCCCTATATATAGTGCACTACTTTAGGCCAGAGCCCTATAGAACCCTATTCCCTATATAGTGCACTACTGTAGACCAGGGGCCAAAAGGTGCAATCTGGGACACACCCAGATTTGGGAGTAGAGTGTGGAGGGTTTGGAGAATAACACACCCCTCCCTACTGGGATACACCTCCCCCCTACTGGGATATACCTCCCCTACTGGGATACACCTCCCCTACTGGGATACACCTCCTCTACTGGGATACACCTCCCTACTGGGATACACCTCCTCTAATGGGATACACCTCCTCTAATGGGATACATCTCCCTACTGGGATACACCTCCCTACTGGGATACACCTCCCTACTGGGATACACCTCCTCTACTGGGATACACCTCCTCTAATGGGATACACCTCCATACTGGGATACACCTCCTCTAATGGGATACACCTCCCCTACTGGGATACCACTCCCTACTGGGATACACCTCCCCTACTGGGATACACCTCCCTACTGGGATACACCTCCCTACTGGGATACACCTCCCCTACTGGAATACATCTCCCTACTGGGATACACCTCCCCCTACTGGCATACACCTCCCTACTGGGATACACCTCCCCTACTGGGATACACCTCCCCCTACTGGCATACACCTCCCTACTGGCATACACCTCCCCCTACTGGGATACACCTCCCTACTGGGATACACCTCCCCCTACTGGGATACACCTCCCTACTGGGATACACTTCCCTACTGGGATACACCTCCCTACTGGGATACACCTCCTTGCCAGGGATAACTTCTCAATGGGATACACCTCCCTACTGGGATACACCTCCTCTAATGGGATACACCTCTCACTGGGATACACCTCCTCTAATGGGATACACCTCCCTACTGGATACACCTCCCCTACTGGGATACACCTCTACTGGGATACACCTCCTCTAACGGGATATACCTTCCCTACTGGGATACATCACCTCCCTACTGGGATACACCTCCCTCCTACTGGGATACACCTCCCCCTACTGGGATACACCTCCCTACTGGGATACACCTCCCTACTGGGATACACCTCCCTCCTGGGATACACCTCCCTACTGGGATACACTCTCCCCCTACTGGGATACACCTCCCCTACTGGGATGCACCTCCCTCCTACTGGGATACACCTCCCCTACTGGGATACACCTCCCTACTGGGATACACCTCCTACCGGGATACACCTCCCTACTGGGATCCTACTTGATACACTCCCTCTACTGGGATACCCTCTCTACTGGGATACACCTCCCTACTGGGATACACCTCCCTCCTGGGATCACATTCCTCCCTAATGGGATACATTCTCCTACTGGGATACACCTCCTACTGGATACACCTCCCTACTGGGATTCACCTCCCCTACTGGGATACCTCCCCTACTGGGATACACCTCCCCTACTGGGATACACCTCCCTACTGGGATACACCCCCTACTGGGATACACCTCCCTACTGGGATTCACCTCCCCTACTGGGATACATCTCCCTCCTACTGGGATACACCTCCCCCCTACTGGGATACACCTCCCTACTGGGATACACCTCCCTCCTACTGGGATACACCTCCCTCCTACTGGGATACACCTCCCTACTGGGATACACCTCCCTACTGGGATCCCTCCTACTGGGATACACCTCCTACTGGGATACACCTCCCTCCCTACTGGGATACTCCCTCCTACTGGGATACCACCTCCCCTACTGGGATACACCTCCCTACTGGGATACACCTCCTCCTAATGGGATACACCTCCCCTACTGGGATACACCTCCCTCCTACTGGGATACACCTCCCTAATGGGATACACCTCCTACTGGGATACACCTCCTCCTACTGGGATACACCTCCCTCCTACTGGGATACACCTCCCCTACTGGGATACACCTCCCCCTCCTACTGGGATACACCTCCCTCCCTACTGGGATACACCTCCCTCCTACTGGGATACACCTCCCTCCTACTGGGATACACCTCCCCTCCTACTGGGATACACTCCCCTACTGGGATACACCTCCCTACTGGGATACATCTCCCTACTGGGATACACCTCCCTACTGGGATACACCTCCCTATTGGGATACACTCCCTACTGGGATACACCTCCCCTACTGGGATACACCCCTACTGGGATACACCCCCCCCTACTGGGATACACCTCCCTACTGGGATACACCTCCCTACTGGGATACACCTCCCTACTGGGATACACCTCCCCCCTACTGGGATACACCTCCCTACTGGGATACACCTCTTACTGGGATACACCTCTCCTACTGGGATACACCTCCCTACTGGGATACACCTCCCTCCTACTGGGATACACCTCCCTACTGGGATACCTCCCCCTACTGGGATACACCTCCCCTACTGGGATACACCTCCCTCCTGGGATACACCTCCCTACTGGGATACACCTCCCTACTGGGATACACCTCCCCCTACTGGGATACACCTCCCTACTGGGATACACCTCCCTAATGGGATACCCTCCCTACTGGGATACACCTGTATACACATATATAACAGTTAAAGTTACATTCCAGTTTAAGTTACATTCCAGTTTAAGTTACATTCCAGTTTAAGTTACATTCCAGTTAAGTTACATTCCAGTTTAGGTTACATTCCAGTTAAGTTACATTCCAGTTAAGTTACATTCCAGTTTAAGTTACATTCCAGTTTAAGTTACATTCCAGTTTAAGTTACTTTCCAGTTTAAGTTACTTTCCAGTTTAAGTTACATTCCAAGTGGTGTGTTCACGTCACCTTGAAGAAAATGTTGTTCATTTGCCAACGGCCAAAAAACATCACTATGGGAAACAATGCTGATAATGACTGAAGTCTAGTGATAAACATGAACTATTATGACTGAAGTTTTAATGATGAACATGAACTATTATGACTGAAGTCTAGTGATAAACATGAACTATTATGACTGAAGTTTTAATGATAAACATGAACTATTATGACTGAAGTTTTAATGATGAACATGAACTATTATGACTGAAGTCTAGTGATAAACATGAACTATTATGACTGAAGTTTTAATGATGAACATGAACTATTATGACTGAAGTCTAGTGATAAACATGAACTATTATGACTGAAGTCTAGTGATAAACATGAACTATGTTTAATGACTACAGCTTAATGGAATCTGAATACGTTTCATTTATGACTCCACAAAAAATAAAGACAATTTCCTGTGATGTGAGATATATCTGTTGTCAGATTGACAGGTCTCAAAAACCAGCATTGGGCCATTATGAGAATATATCAGCAGCAGGTGGATGGGGAGGAGGAGACGTGGAGAAGAGGAGGTGGAAGAGGAGGCTGGATGAGGATGTGTGATTAAATAAAGGGAGCACAGTCTGTCTCCTCCACTGCCAGTTTAGACAGAGTCTGTTCTTCATCCACTGCCAGTTTAGACAGAGTCTGTCTCCATCCACTGCCAGTTAATATAATAATAATATAATAATATATGCCATTTAGCAGACGCTTATCCAAAGCTTACTCACAGTCATGTGTGCATACATTCTACGTATGGGTGGTCCTGGGATCAACCCACTACCCTGGCGCAAGCGCCATGCTCTACCAACTGAGCTACAGAAGGACCAGGCTGGATGAGGATGTGTGATTAAAATGAAAGGAGCACAGTCTGTCTCCCTCCACTGCCAGTTTAGACAGAGTCTGTCTCCATCCACTGCCAGTTTAGACAGAGTATGTCTCCATCCACTGCCAGTTTAGACAGAGTCTGTCTCCATCCACTTCCAGTTTATACAGAGTCTGTCTCCCTCCACTGCCAGTTTAGACAGAGTCTGTCTCCCTCCACTGCCAGTTTAGACAGAGTCTGTCTCCCTCCACTGCCAGATTAAACAGAGTCTGTCTCCATCCACTGCCAGTTTAGACAGAGTCTGTCTCCCTCCACTGCCAGTTTAGACAGAGTCTGTGTCCATCCACTGCCAGTTTAGACAGAGTCTGTCTCCATCCACTGCCAGTTTAAACAGAGTCTGTCTCCATCCACTGCCAGTTTAGACAGAGTCTGTCTCCCTCCACTGCCAGTTTAGACAGAGTCTGTCTCCATCCACTGCCAGTTTAGACAGAGTCTGTCTCCCTCCACTGCCAGTTTAGACAGAGTCTGTCTCCCTCCACTGCCAGTTTAGACAGAGTCTGTCTCCCTCCACTGCCAGTTTAGACAGAGTCTGTCTCCCTCCACTGTCTGTTTAGACAGAGTCTGTCTCCCTCCACTGTCTGTTTAGACAGAGTCTGTCTCCCTCCACTGTCTGTTTAGACAGAGTCTGTCTCCCTCCACTGCCAGTTTAGACAGAGTCTGTCTCCATCCACTGCCAGTTTAGACAGACTGTCTCCCTCTACTGCCAGTTTAGACAGAGTCTGTCTCCATCCACTGCCAGTTTAGACAGAGTCTGTCTCCATCCACTGCCAGTTTAGACAGAGTCTGTCTCCCTCCACTGCCAGTTTAGACAGAGTCTGTCTCCCTCCACTGCCAGTTTAGACAGAGTCTGTCTCCATCCACTGCCAGTTTAGACAGAGTCTGTCTCCCTCCACTGCCAGTTTAGACAGAGTCTGTCTCCCTCCACTGCCAGTTTAAACAGAGTCTGTCTCCATCCACTGCCAGTTTAGACAGAGTCTGTCTCCCTCCACTGCCAGTTTAGACAGTCTGTCTCCATCCACTGCCAGTTTAGACAGAGTCTGTCTCCCTCCACTGCCAGTTTAGACAGAGTCTGTCTCCCTCCACTGCCAGTTTAGACAGAGTCTCTCTCCCTCCACTGCCAGTTTAGAATGAGTCTGTCTCCCACCACTGCCAGTTTAGACAGAGTATGTCTCCATCCACTGCCAGTTTAGACAGAGTCTGTCTCCCTCCACTGCCAGTTTAGACAGAGTCTTTCTCCATCCACTGCCAGTTTAAACAGTCTGTCTCCCTCCACTGCCAGTTTAGACAGAGTCTGTCTCCATCCACTGCCAGTTTAAACAGTCTGTCTCCCTCCACTGCCAGTTTAGACAGTCTGTCTCCCTCCACTGCCAGTTTAGACAGAGTCTGTCTCCATCCACTGCCAGTTTAGACAGAGTCTGTCTCCCTCCACTGCCAGTTTAGACAGTCTGTCTCCATCCACTGCCAGTTTAGACAGTCTGTCTCCCTCCACTGCCAGTTTAGACAGAGTCTGTCTCCATCCACTGCCAGTTTAGACAGTCTGTCTCCCTCCACTGCCAGTTTAGACAGTCTGTCTCCATCCACTGCCAGTTTAGACAGTCTGTCTCCCTCCACTGCCAGTTTAGACAGAGTCTGTCTCCCTCCACTGCCAGTTTAGACAGTCTGTCTCCATCCACTGCCAGTTTAGACAGTCCTGTCTCCCTCCACTGCCAGTTTAGACAGAGTCTGTCTCCATCCACTGCCAGTTTAGACAGAGCCTCATGGAAATCACACTCACCAAGCATACTGCGTTACAATGACAGAGAGAGAGAGACACGTGCCAAACGCAAGCACGAACGCACGACACACTGCACGCACACACGCATACACGCACACACACACACACAGGTGAGTAAACAAGCGTCAATCCAATCTGAAGATTGTTTACTTTCGTCCTACTGCAGAGTAATCACATTCTGTGTTTGTTTATGTATCCCATGAGACACAGCGTTTCTGCTGCAGGAGAGGCTTGGTGTGTGTGTTTGTGTGTCACTGTGTATGTGTGTGTGTGTGTCACTGTGTATGTGTGTGTGTGTTTGTGTGTCACTGTGTATGTGTGTGTGTGTGTTTGTGTCACTCTATATGTGTGTGTATATGTGTGTGTGTGTGTATGTGTGTGTGTTTGTGTCACTCTGTATGTGTGTGTAAATGTGTGTGTGTGTGTCACTGTGTATGTGTGTGTGTGTTTGTGTCACTCTATACGTGTGTGTATGTGTGTGTGTGTGTATGTGTGTGTGTTTGTGTCACTCTGTATGTGTGTGTGTGTGTGTGTGTGTGTTTCTTGTTACAATAAAAAAAACACTTTACTGCTTTCTATGTGTGTTTTGC
>NW_025756167.1:0-6839 GCF_021184085.1 Oncorhynchus gorbuscha
CCAGTCAGAACCCAAACCTCCAGTCAGAACCCAAACCCCTAGTAAGAACCCAAACCTCCAGTCAGAACCCAAACTCCCAATCAGAACCCAAACCCCCAGTCAGAACCCAAACCTCCAGTCAGAACCCAAACCCCTAGTAAGAACCCAAACCTCCAGTCAGAACCTAAACTCCCAATCAGAACCCAAACCCCCAGTCAGAACCCAAACCCCCAGTCAGAACACAAACTTCCAGTCAGAACCCAAACCCCCAGTCAGAACCCAAACTCCCAGTCAAAACCCAAACCCCCAGTCAGAACTCCAACCCCCAGTCAGAACCCAAACCTGCAGTCAGAATCCAAACCCCCAGTCAGAACCCAAAACCCAGTCAGAACTCAAACCCCCAGTCAGAACCCAAACCTGCAGTCAGAATCCAAACCCCCAGTCAGAACCCAAACCTCCAGTCAGAACACAAACCCCCAGCCAGAACACAAACCTCCAGTCAGAACCCAAACCCCCAGTCAGAACCCAAACCCCCAGTCAGAACATAAACCTCCAGTCAGAACCCAAACCTCCAGTCAGAAAAGAAACCTACAGTCAGAACCCCAACTCCCAGTCAGAACTCAAACCCCCAGTCAGAACCCAAACCTCCAGTCAGAACCCAAACTCCCAATCAGAACCCAAACCTCCAGTCAGAACCCAAATCTCCAGTCAGAACCCAAACCCCCAGTCAGAACCCAAACCTCCAGTCAGAACCCAAACTCCCAGTCTGAACCCAAACCTCTAGTCAGAACCCAAACCCATAGTCAGAACCCAAACCTCCAGTCAGAACCCAAAACCCCAGTCAGAACCCAAACCTGCAGTCAGAACCCAAACCTCCAGTCAGAACCAAACCTCCAGTCAGAACACAAACTCCCAGTCAGAAGCCAAACCTCCAGTCAGAACCCAAACCTCCAGTCAGAACCCAAACCTCCAGTCAGAATCCAAACCCCCAGTCAGAACCCAAACCCCCAGTCAGAACCCAAACCTCCAGTCAGAACCCAAACCTCCAGTCAGAACCCAAACCCCCAGTCAGAACCCAAACCTCCAGTCAGAATCCAAACCCCCAGTCAGAACCCAAACCCCCAGTCAGAACCCAAACTCCCAGTCAGAACCCAAACCTCCAGTCAGAACACAAACCCCCAGTCAGAACCCAAACCTCCAGTCAGAACCAAAACCCCCAGTCAGAACCCAAACCTCCAGTCAGAACCCAAACCTCCAGTCAGAACCCAAACCCCCAGTCAGAACCCAAACCTCCAGTCAGAATCCAAACCCCCAGTCAGAACCCAAACCCCCAGTCAGAACCCAAACTCCCAGTCAGAACCCAAACCTCCAGTCAGAACCCAAACCCCTAGTAAGAACCCAAACCTCCAGTCAGAACCCAAACTCCCAATCAGAACCCAAACCCCCAGTCAGAACCCAAACCTCCAGTCAGAACCCAAACCCCTAGTAAGAACCCAAACCTCCAGTCAGAACCTAAACTCCCAATCAGAACCCAAACCCCCAGTCAGAACCCAAACCCCAGTCAGAACACAAACTTCCAGTCAGAACCCAAACCCCCAGTCAGAACCCAAACTCCCAGTCAGAACCCAAACCCCCAGTCAGAACTCAAACCCCCATTCAGAACCCAAACCTGCAGTCAGAATCCAAACCCCCAGTCAGAAACCAAAACCCAGTCAGAACTCAAACCCCCAGTCAGAACCCAAACCTGCAGTCAGAATCCAAACCCCCAGTCAGAACCCAAACCTCCAGTCAGAACACAAACCCCCAGCCAGAACACAAACCTCCAGTCAGAACCCAAACCCCCAGTCAGAACCCAAACCCCCAGTCAGAACAGAAACCTCCAGTCAGAACCCAAACCTCCAGTCAGAAAAGAAACCTACAGTCAGAACCCCAACTCCCATTCAGAACTCAAACCCCAGTCAGAACCCAAACCTCCAGTCAGAACCCAAACTCCCAATCAGAACCCAAACCTCCAGTCAGAACCCAAACCTCCAGTCAGAACCCAAACCCCCAGTCAGAACCCAAACCTCCAGTCAGAACCCAAACTCCCAGTCTGAACCCAAACCTCTAGTCAGAACCCAAACCCATAGTCAGAACCCAAACCTCCAGTCAGAACCCAAAACCCCAGTCAGAACCCAAACCTGCAGTCAGAACCCAAACTCCCAGTCAGAACACAAACCTACAGTCAGAACACAACCCTCCAGTCAGAACCCAAACCCCCAGTCAGAACCCAAACCTCCAGTCAGAAGCCAAACCTCCAGTCAGAACACAAATCTCCAGTCAGAACCTAAACCCCCAGTCAGAACCCAAACCTCCAGTCAGAACCCAAACCTCCAGTCAGAACCAAACCTCCAGTCAGAACACAAACTCCCAGTCAGAAGCCAAACCTCCAGTCAGAACCCAAACCTCCAGTCAGAACCCAAACCCCCAGTTAGAAAACAAACCTCCAGTCAGAACCTAAACCCCCAGTCAGAACCCAAACCCCCAGTTAGAAAACAAACCTCCAGTCAGAACACAAACCTCCAGTCAGAAGCCAAACCTCCAGTCAGAAGCCAAACCTCCAGTCAGAACCCATACCTCCAGTCAGAACACAAATCTCCAGTCAGAACACAAACCTCCAGTCAGAACCCAAACCCCCAGTCAGAACCCAAACCTAGAAGCTGGAAGGTAAAGCTCTATAGTCCATGTCTACAGTCCCATTGGTGTGGCCTGCCTGTCTGGCCACCTGTCCAAGCAGAGAGAGCAGCAGAGATTGAATTTAGTTTATTCTTACATTTTTTATTTAACCTTATTTAACAAGGCAAGTCAGTTAAAGAACAAATTGTTATTTTATGACAGCCTACCCCGGCCAGTGAGTACAGTCTGCAGCCCAGCCAGCCTAGCCAGCCCTGCTAGCCCAGCCAGCCAGCCAGCCCAGCCAGCCCTGCTAGCCCAGCCAGCCAGCCCAGCCAGCCCTGCTAGCCCAGCCAGCCCTGCTTGCCCTGCTAGCCCAGCCAGCCCAGCCAGCCCTGCTTGCCCTGCTAGCCCAGCCAGCCCAGCCAGCCCTGCTAGCCCTGCTAGCCCAGCCAGCCCTGCTAGCCCTGCTAGCCCTGCTAGCCCAGCCAGCCAGCCCAGCCAGCCCTGCACCAACGCTGCTTTGCCTCCCTGCCTCCACACTGGGGGACAGGGAACACCAGCCCAGAAATAACACGGGCCGGTCATGCTTTCTGGCAAGCATCATCAAACAAAACGTCAAGCAGTGCTCTCGGGCCGGCCGCTGACAGACCGAGAAGACTCCCCCTCCTGCCTGTTGCACTTGGTGGGAGAGTGGGAGAGAGATGTGGTGGTGGTAAAGGGGTCCCATAAGGCAATTTGGGTAATCAGGGGTATAATTTGGCAGCTTGGTCACAGAGCTCAGAAAATAGGATTCCTAATCACGGAGGGATGCCCTAGGAGCGGGATGGGGCACGGAGGGGGAGGGAGGGGCACAGGGCCAGGGACCTGGAGCTGAAACTGAGAACCTTCCTCATCAAGGGGCCATGATCCTCTGCGTAGAAGCTCCCATTCATCATGGGGCATGCTGGGAAATGCAGAGGACGGCTTGATCAGCCGGTAGGATCCACTGTGTGCCGTAACCATGACAACCATCATGAAGACCAAAGAAAACAAATGACTAGTACAATAATATGAAGTGTAATCACCAAGGTGATGGTCAGTTGCCTTGCTATCTGTAATATGCCTACCTACCTATAATATATGCCATTTAGCAGGCGCTTTTATCCAGCGACTTACAGTCATATTGTGCATAATCCTCTGTGTGGTGGTCCCAGATGGAACCACTACCCTGGCATTGCAGCGCCATGCTCTACTAACTGAGCTGGGGATAGCATGCCTCTTTCCAGTCCTGTCCACATGCACGACACAAAGAGATATTTTTGTATTTTATTCTGTGTGCACTTTACAGGTAAATTACCCAGTAATTTGGTATCTTTTTTCTATAGAAATCAGAGACCTTAAGGGATCTAGTCTAGAGGAGAGACTCCACACTAACAGATATCAGGAAACCTCGGGGATCTAGTCTAGAGAGAGACTCCACACTAACAGATATCAGAGACCTTTAGGGATCTGGTCTGGAGAGAGACTCACACTAACAGATATCAGGAGACCTTAAGGGATCTGGCCTGGAGAGAGACTCCACACTAACAGATATCAGAAACCTTTAGGGATCTGGTCTAGAGAGAGACCCACACCAACAGATATCAGAAACCTTAGGGATCTAGTCTGGAGAGAGACTCACACTAACAGAGATATCAGGAAACCTTTAGGGATCTGGTCTGGAGAGAGACTCCACACTAACAGATATCAGGAGACCTTAAGGGATCTAGTCTGGGAGAGAGACTCCACACTAACAGATATCAGAAACCTTAAGGGATCTGGTCTAGAGAGAGACTCCACACTAACAGATATCTGAGACCTTTAGGGATCTGGTCTGGAGAGAGACTCACACTAACAGATATCAGGAGACCTTAAGGGATCTGGTCTGAGAGAGACTCCACACTAACAGATATCAGGAGACCTTAAGGGATCTGGTCTGGAGAGAGACTCCACACTAACAGATATCAGGAAACCTTTAGGGATCTGGTCTGGAGAGACTCACACTAACAGATATCAGGAAACCTTAGGGATCTGGTCTGGAGAGAGACTCACACTAACAGATATCAGGAGACTTTTAGGATCTGGTCTGGAGAGAGACTCCACACTAACAGATATCAGGAGACCTTTAGGGATCTGGTCTGGAGAGAGACTCCACACTAACAGATATCAGGAGACCTAAGGGATCTGGTCTAGAGAGAGACTCCACACTAACAGATATCAGAAACCTTTTAGGGATCTGGTCTGGAGAGAGACTCCACACTAACAGATATCAGGAGACCTTTAGGGATCTGGTCTGGAGAGACTCTCACACTAACAGATATCAGGAAACCTTTAGGGATCTGGTCTGGAGAGAGACTCCACACTAACAGATATCAGGAGACCTTAAGGGATCTGGTCTAGAGAGAGACTCCACACTAACAGATATCAGGAAACCTTTAGGGATCTGGTCTGGAGAGAGACTCCACACTAACAGATATCAGGAGACCTTAAGGGATCTGGTCTGGAGAGAGACTCCACACTAACAGATATCAGGAGACCTTTAGGGATCTGGTCTGGAGAGAGACTCCACACTAACAGATATCAGGAAACCTTTAGGGATCTGGTCTGGAGAGAGACTCCACACTAACAGATATCAGGAAACCTTAAGGGATCTGGTCTAGAGAGAGACTCCACACTAACAGATATCAGGAGACCTTAAGGGATCTGGTCTGGAGAGAGACTCCACACTAACAGATATCAGGAAACCTTTAGGGATCTGGTCTGGAGAGAGACCACAGCAGCCGTCATTGAGAGATCCCAGTCTTCCACTGCTAGATGTTTACTTTCCTGTTCTTTGTACCCAGCACTCTGCAGATGGAACCGAGCATCCTCTTTTAAGGAGACACTGTGTGACTCATTAACCGTCAACAGTTCATAACCTCCAAGGGGCTATTAAACTCACTCTTTTGGCCGCCTAACAGAATTGGCAAATGTTTCATTTGGACCAATAAGTTATTTAAATGTTTTCGCTTTCTCAAACCCTGCATACAAGTGCAACAAAACACTCCTTTCAAAGTCAACATTGTGTCAAAAATAAACGCACAGCCATTTAATTAATGTATTTTCTTTGTTGTTTAATGTTACAGTGAAAATGTAGAAAACACAAATGTTGTCATAACAACAAAAACAGTGCTGTCTCAGATAAAGTGATGAATTATATCATTTCTAAACCATAACCTTTTATCTAACGAGCCATATTTACCAAGCTTTACTTAACTTTCTTTATTTAACTTTCTTTACCAAACCTTAACCCTTTATCTACCAAACCTTAACCCTTTATCTACCAAACCTTAACCCTTTATCTACCAAACCGTAACCCTTTATCTACCAAACCTTAACCCTTTCTTTATTTAACTTTATTTACCAAACCTTAACCCTTTATCTACCAAACCTTAACCCTTTCTTTATTTAACTTTATTTACCAAACCTTAACCCTTTATTTACCAAACCAAGACAGTTATTTGACTGAAAATTATTCTTGCTTTTGCTAGCCCATGTGAGAATCGCTCAAACCTTTAGAATTCAGGTCAACATTAGTGTGTTATCTGTACCATCCGTCACTTATCCAACTCTTAGCTGATAGACAGCCATATATTCTATAAATATGATATATTATATATTTTATATGTTATATATTCAGCCACACTTCATTTGGATAGTCTGGATAGTTAATCTGTTGATGCTCTACAGATGGTCCTACTATCAACAACCTATCTGTTGACAAGTAACTGCTTGCTAAGGTTACTGTTAGGGTTAGGTTTAGAATAAGGGTTAGGGTTAGGGCTAGGGTTAGTAGATAGTGGAAATGGTACTGGTCTGTGGATAGTCTGTAGAACATCTGCAGATGGACTATCCAAATAAAGTGTTACCCTGTATTCTAAATATATTCTAAATATATTCTAAATATATTCTAAATATATTCTAAATACATTCTAAATATATTCTAAATATATTCTAAATACATTCTAAATATATTCTAAATATATTCTAAATACATTCTAAATATATTCTAAATATATTCTAAATACATTCTAAATACATTCTAAATATATTCTAAATATATTCTAAATATATTCTAAATATATTCTAAATACATTCTAAATATATTCTAAATATATTCTAAATATATTCTAAATATATTCTAAATA
>NW_025756168.1:0-6838 GCF_021184085.1 Oncorhynchus gorbuscha
CCAAGAACACAGTGGCCTCCAACATTCTGAAATGGAAGAAGTTTGGAACCACCAAGACTCTTCCTAGAGCTGGCCGCCTGGGCAAACTGAGCAATCAGGGAAGAAGGGTCTTGGTCAGGGAGGTGACCAAGAACCTGATGGTCACTTGACAGAGCTCCAGAGTTCCTCTGTGGAGATGGGAGAACTTTCCAGAAGGACAACCATCTCTGCAACACTCCATCAATCAGGCCGTTATGGTAGAGTGGCCAGATGGAAGCCACTCCTCAGTAAAAGGCACATGACAGCCCGCTTGGAGTTTGCCAAAGACAGGTGTGATGAAACCCTGATTGAACAGGATTTAACTTTTTGGCGTGAATGCCAAGCATCACGTCTGGAGGAAAACTGGCACAATCCCTATGGTGAAGCATGGTGGTGGCAGCATCATGCCGTGGGGAGGTTTTACAGCGGCAGGGACTGGGAGACTAGTCAGGATCGAGGTGAAGATGAACGGAATAAACTAGAGAGATCCTTGATGAAAACCAGCTCCAGAGCGCTCAGGACCTCAGACTGAGGCGAAGGTTCACCTTCCACCAGAACAAAAACCCTAGCCACACAGCCAAGACAACGCAGGAGTGGCTTCGAGACAAGTCTTTGAATGTCCCTGAGTGGCCCAGCCAGAGCCTGGACTTGAACCCGATCAAATCTCTGGAGAGACCTGAAAATAGCTGTGCAGCGACACTCCCCATCCAACCCGACAGAGCTTGAGAGGGTCTGCAGATCCCCAAATAGAGGTGTGCCAAGCTTGTAGCATCATACCCAAGAAGAGTTGAGGCTGTAATCGCTGCCAAAGGTGCTTCAACAAAGTACTGAGTAAAGGGTCTGAATACTTAGGTAAATGTGTTTCATTTTGCTTAATCATTATGCAGTATTGTGATGTCATTATGAGGTACTGTGATGTCGTTATGGGGTACTGTGATGTCGTTATGGGGTACTGTGATGTCGTTATGGGGTACTGTGATGTCCTTATGAGGTACTGTGATGTCCTTATGAGGTACTGTGATGTCGTTATGGGGTACTGTGATGTCGTTATGGGGTACTGTGATGTCGTTATGGGGTACTGTGTGAAGATTGATGAATGTAATCCATTTTAGAATAAGGCTGTAACGTAGCAAAATGTGAAAAAAGTCAAGGGGTCTGAATACTTTCATTAGACAGACAGGACACAGCCATCTGGCTGGCATCAGCTGCTAACGGTTGGCTAACGGTTGGCTAGGTTACGGGAGTGGTATAGGTAAGATGTACACTTTGCTGTGCCAGTATAGGTAAGCTGTACACTCTGCTGTGCCAGTATAGGTAAGCTGTATACTCTGCTGTGCCAGGATAGGTAAGCTGTATACTCTGCTGTGCCAGGATAGGTAAGCTGTATACTCTGCTGTGCCAGGATAGGTAAGCTGTATACTCTGCTGTGCCAGGATAGGTAAGCTGTATACTCTGCTGTGCCAGGATAGGTAAGCTGTATACTCTGCTGTGCCAGGATAGGTAAGCTGTATACTCTGCTGTGCCAGGATAGGTAAGCTGTATACTCTGCTGTGCCAGGATAGGTAAGCTGTATACTCTGCTGTGCCAGGATAGGTAAGCTGTATACTCTGCTGTGCCAGGATAGGTAAGCTGTATACTCTGCTGTGCCAGGATAGGTAAGCTGTATACTCTGCTGTGCCAGGATAGGTAAGCTGTATACTCTGCTGTGCCAGGATAGGTAAGCTGTATACTCTGCTGTGCCAGGATAGGTAAGCTGTATACTCTGCTGTGCCAGGATAGGTAAGCTGTATACTCTGCTGTGCCAGGATAGGTAAGCTGTATACTCTGCTGTGCCAGGATAGGTAAGCTGTATACTCTGCTGTGCCAGGATAGGTAAGCTGTATACTCTGCTGTGCCAGGATAGGTAAAATCAGAGCAAGAAAAGCAAGGTAACTGGTATTTTTGACTACCCAGGAGATGGATATAATCTTTGTTAACTTGTTCTAGGTGGTTGGGATCATCTCAGTAAACTATGGGGGTTGGGATCATCACTATGGGGGTTGGGATCATCTCAGTAAACTATGGGGGTTGGGATCATCACTATGGGGTTGGGATCATCACTATGGGGGTTGGGATCATCACTATGGGGGTTGGGATCATCACTATGGGGGTTGGGATCATCACTATGGGGGTTGGGATCATCACTATGGGGGTTGGGATCATCACTATGGGGGTTGGGATCATCACTATGGAGGTTGGGATCATCACTATGGGGGTTGGGATCATCTCAGTAAACTATGGGGGTTAGTTGGAGGCATTCTGTCAGGTAGAAGACATGTTTGTGGCGTCCAGTTGTTCCACAGAGAGAAGAGATGACAGAACTATTTTCCACCATAATTTGCAAATAAATTCATAAGAAATCCTACAATGTGATTTTCTGGATTTTTTCCCGCATTTTGTCTGTCATAGTTGAAGTGAACCTATGATGGAAATTACAGGCCTCTCTCATCTTTTTAAGAGGGAGAACTTGCACAATTGGTGGCTGACTAAATACTTTTTGCCCCACTGTAGATGCTTTTCTAATGGCGGATTTCTCCTTTAAAAACATGATAATCACTACAGACTGATCTGATCAGTCAGAGAAGAGAAACGGACCAGAGAAAACAAGAACAGCATTATCATTGCAATTTAAAAAAATATCAGTGTTGAGTGAAGAATATGTTCTGCTCATTATAATACTGGTAAAACAATCAGGGAGAATATGTTCTGCTCATTATAATACTGGTAAAACAATCAGGGAGAATATGTTCTGCTCATTTTAATACTGGTAAAACAATCAGGGAGAATATGTTCTGCTCATTTTAATACTGGTAAAACAATCAGGGAGAATATGTTCTGCTCATTATAATACTGGTAAAACAATCAGGGAGAATATGTTCTGCTCATTATAATACTGGTAAAACAATCAGGAGAATATGTTCTGCTCATTATAATACTGGTAAAACAATCAGGGAGAATATGTTCTGCTCATTGTAACACTAGTTAACAATCAAAGTGATTCTCATTGAGTTGTGAGTATTAGAGCAACACAAACCCAGATACTAAAACAGCATTCAGCACCAATAGAACCCCTCCTGTCAGTGTCCAGGGGCTAAAATAGAGAAGATCTGGTGAACTGGGAGGTCAATGATTTCACTTAGCCAACATCAAGAGACAGTAGGGTTCTGGTGGAATCAGTCCAGACAGTAGGGTTCTGGTGGAATCAGTCCAGACAGTAGAGTTCAGATACTGTGGTATGTCTGGGTCAGTTCAGCCCTGGTGTTCTGGTACTGTGGTATCTCTGGGTCAGTTCAGCCCTGGTGTTCAGATACTGTGGTATCTCTGGGTCAGTTCAGCCCTGGTGTTCAGATACTGTGGTATCTCTGGGTCAGTTCAGCCCTGGTGTTCTGGTACTGTGGTATCTCTGGGTCAGTTCAGCCCTGGTGTTCAGATACTGTGGTATCTCTGGGTCAGTTCAGCCCTGGTGTTCTGGTACTGTGGTAGCTCTGGGTCAGTTCAGCCCTGGTGTTCAGATACTGGTGGTATCTCTGGGTCAGTTCAGCCCTGGTGTTCTGGTACTGGGGAGGGTACCAGTCCAGATTAGCCGTGAGAGGAGAAGATGGGTCTACTGATGTTACTGTTGGTCGTCATGGCGTTCAGCTCCCACCTACATGGAACACAGAGACCCAGACAGGAGAGAGACCCAGACAGGAGACCCAGACAGGAGAGCCCCAGACAGGAGAAAGAGACAGGAGACCCAGAAAAGAGACCCAGACAAGAGTGACCGACCCAGACAGGAGAGAGAGAGACCCAGACAGGAGACACACGGAGAGAGACAGAGATCCAGACAGGAGACAAGAGACCCAGAGAGGAGACAAGAAACCCAGACAGGAGACCCAGACAGGAGACCCAGACAGGAGACCGAGACAGGAGACACAGAAAGAGAGAGAAAGTCAATGCGTAACAATTGGCTAAATCAACATCCTTTGTCATTCATTGAGGACCTCTGGTTGTTTGTTCTCTCAGTGATTCTGTAGGCCAGGCTCAGGGAAGCCTCACTGAGGCTTTGAGTAAGCTGTAACATGACAATCAGGGAGCAGCACAACTAGTGGTGAGGGTTACAGAGGGAGACTAGAGAGGCTGAGGGTTAGGGAGAGAGACTGATGAGACTAGAGAGGCTGAGGGTTAGGGAGAGAGACTGATGAGACTGGACAGGGTAAGGGAGAGAGACTGATGAGACTAGAGAGGGTGAGGGCTAGGGAGAGAGACTGATGAGACTGGAGAGGGTAAGGGAGAGAGACTGATGAGACTAGAGAGGGTGAGGGCTAGGGAGAGAGACTGATGAGACTAGAGAGGCTGAGGGTTACAGAGGGAGACTAGGGGGAGTGAGATGAGAGCTGGCCTGATGACAGGTCCCTGGTTGTTTTCACTGGCTCGCCTTTCAAACTCACTCCCTCCCTTTCTCTCTCTCTTGTAACACACTCTTTCTGACTTGCTGGAAGCGTGTGTGAGGAGGGGGATGACTCCAGTGTGTTGTGGGACAGGGGATGATTGGCATGGGGGTTGAAGATCAGTCACTGGGACCCGCCTGATCCCACCAGAGTGGTGTGTGTGTTCACACACACGGATTCAGTTAATTATCAGGTGAACATTAGTAGTGGTAGCAGATAAACGTGTTGACTAGCAGAACATTAGCATGGAAAATAAAACCTTTTACTGGACGAGACTGACGATGCTGTCAAGCACACAAAGATATAATAACGCAACCACTAGGAGGAAGAGGACGACAGAAGAGGAGAGGAGAAAAGTAGAGAGAAAGAGAGAAAGAGGAGAGAAGAGGAGTGGCGAGAGAAAGAAGTACAAGAGAGAAATGGAGAGAGAACGAGGAGAAGAGAACGAGGAGGGGAGAGGAGAGAAGAGAACGAGGAGAGAAGAGGAAGGAAGGAGAAATGAGGGAGGAGAGAAGAGAACGTGGAGAGAAGAGAGTAGAGAGTAGAAAATAAAGATGAGGAGGGAGAGGAAAGAAAGGAGAGAAGGGAAGAGACAAGTAGAGGAGAGGAAAGAAGGAGAGAAGGGAAGAGGCAAGTAGAGGAGAGGAGAAGGAGAGAAGGGAAGAGGAAAGTAGAGGAGGAAAAGGAGAGAGGGAAGAGGCGAGGAGAGGAAAGAAGGAGAGAAGGGAAGAGGCAAGTAGAGGAGAGGAAAGGAGAGAGAGAAGGGAAGAGGCAAGAGAGGAGAGAAAGGAGGAGAGAAGGGAAGAGGCAAGTAGAGGAGAGGAAAGGAGGAGAGAGAAGGAGAAGAGGCAAGTAGAGGAGAGAGAAGGAGGAGAGAAGGGAAGAGGCAAGTAGAGGAGAGGAAAGGAGGAGAAGAAGGGAAGAGGCGAGGAGAGAGAAAAAGAAGGAAGAAGGGAAGAGAGGCAAGTAGAGAGAGAAGGAGAGAGAAGGAAAGAGGCAAGTGGGGAGAGGGAAAGAAGAGAGAAGGAAGAGGCAAGTAGAGGAGAGGGAAGGAGGGAGGAAGAGAAAGAGTAGATAGAAAGATTTGAGGAGAAGAAGGAGAGGAAGAAAGAGTAGATAGAAAAAGTTGAGGAGAAGAGGAAAGAGAGGAAGAAAGAGTAGATAGAAAGAGTTGAGAGAAGAGGGTGGTAGTACTAGTTGGGTCAGACTAGTTAATAATAGCTAACGGGTCAGGGGTTAAGGTTGAGGAAGGGATTACTAGGGTTGTGTGGTAGACCACCTGGCTGAACTGGTTAATAACAGTAGCTGCGTTAGGGTCAGGGGTTAGAGGTTAGGGAAGGTGTTACCTGATGTGCGTGTGGTAGTCCCTGCTGGTCCAGACTGTAGTTAATAACAGCAAGCTTGCATAACGTCTTCAGATTAGGACCTGAGACAGGAAAGGATATTAACACCTTTAACATTGCCATCAGGCAGAGCTAATCACACACAGAGACAGAGAGACGGACACAGAGAGACACAGATACAGAGAGACACAGATACAGAGAGACACAAAGAGACAGAGAGACGGACACAGAGAGACAAAGAGACAGTCTGTTTACTATAACCAGTAGAGGTCTGGATGATGATCCAGTCTGTTTACTATAACCAGTAGAGGTCTGGATGATGATCCAGTGTGTTTACTATAACCAGTAGAGGTCTGGATGATGATCCAGTCTGTTTACTATAACCAGTAGAGGTCTGGATGATGATCCAGTGTGTTATCTATAACCAGTAGAGGTCTGGATGATGATCCAGTGTGTTTACTATAACCAGTAGAGGTATGGATGATCTAGTGTGTTATTTATAACCAGTAGAGGTCTGGATGATGATCCAGTCTGTTTACTATAACCAGTAGAGGTCTGGATGATGATCCAGTGTGTTATCTATAACCAGTAGAGGTCTGGATGATCCAGTGTGTTATCTATAACCAGTAGAGGTCTGGATGATGATCCAGTGTGTTTACTATAACCAGTAGAGGTCTGGATGATGATCCAGTGTGTTTACTATAACCAGTAGAGGTCTGGATGATGATCCAGTGTGTTATCTATAACCAGTAGAGGTCTGGATGATGATCCAGTGTGTTATCTATAACCAGTAGAGGTCTGGATGATGATCCAGTGTGTTTACTATAACCAGTAGAGGTCTGGATGATGATCCAGTGTGTTTACTATAACCAGTAGAGGTCTGGATGATGATCCAGTGTGTTTATCTATAACCAGTAGAGGTCTGGATGATGATCCAGTCTGTTTACTATAACCAGTAGAGGTCTGGATGATGATCCAGTGTGTTTACTATAACCAGTAGAGGTCTGG
>NW_025756169.1:0-6837 GCF_021184085.1 Oncorhynchus gorbuscha
GGAAAAGGGTTTATTCATGTTAATCTGACTGGTATAGTAGGAGAAGGGTTTATTAATGGTAATCTGACTCTGGGTAAGTAGGAAAAGGGTTTATTCATGTTAATCTGACTCTGGGTATAGTAGGGAAAATGGTTTATTCATGTTAATCTGACTGGGTATAGTAGGAAAAGGGTTTGCCCATGTTAATCTGACTGGGTATAGTAGAAAAAGGTTTATTCATGTTAATCTGACTGGGTATAATAGAAAAGGGTTTATTCATGTTAATCTGACTCTGGGTATAGTAGGAAAAGGGTTTATTCATGTTAATCTGACTGGGTATAGTAGGACTCTGGGTAAAGGAAAAGGGGTTTATTCATGTTAATCTGACTCTGGTAGTATTCATGTTAGGAAAGTAGGGTTTATTCATGTTAATCTGACTGGGTATAGTAGGAAAAGGGTTTATTCATGTTAATCTGACTGGGTATAGTAGGAAAAGGGTTTATTCATGTTAATCTGACTGGGTATAGTAGGAAAAGGGTTTATTAATGTTAATCTGACTGGGTATAGTAGGAAAAGGGTTTATTAATGTTAATCTGGCTCTGGGTATAGTAGGAAAAGGGTTTATTCATGTTAATCTGACTGGGTATAGTAGGAAAATGGTTTATTCATGTTAATCTGACTGGGTATAGTAGGAAAAAGGTTTATTCGTGTTAATCTGACTCTGGGTAAGTAGGAAACAGGTTTATTCATGTTAATCTGACTAGGTATAGTAGGAAAAGGGTTTATTCATGTTAATCTGACTGGGTATAGTAGGAAAAGGGTTTATTAATGGTAATCTGGCTCTGGGTAAGTAGGAAAAGGGTTTATTCATGTTAATCTGACTCTGGGTATTTATTCATGTAATCTGACTGAAAGGAAAAGGGTTTATTCATGTTAATCTGACTGGGTATAGTAGGAAAAGGGTTTATTCATGTTAATCTGACTGGGTATAGTAGGAAAAGGGTTTATTCATGTTAATCTGACTGGGTATAGTAGGAAAAGGGTTTATTCATGTTAATCTGACTCTGGGTATAGTAGGAAAAGGGTTTATTCATGTTAATCTGACTCTGGGTATAGTAGGAAAAGGGTTTATTCATGTTAATCTGACTGGGTATAGTAGGAAAAGGGTTTATTAATGTTAATCTGACTCTGGGTATAGTAGGAAAGGGTTTATTCATGTTAATCTGACTCTGGGTATAGTAGGAAAAGGGTTTATTCATGTTAATCTGACTGGGTATAGTAGGAAAAATGGTTTATTCATGTTAATCTGACTGGGTATAGTAGGAAAAAGGTTTATTCATGTTAATCTGACTGGGTATAGGAAACAGGTTTATTCATGTTAATCTGACTAGGTATAGTAGGAAAGGGTTTATTCATGTTAATCTGACTGGGTATAGTAGGAAAAGGGTTTATTCATGTTAATCTGACTCTGGGTATAGTTTATTCATGTTAATCTGACTGGGTATAGTAGGAAAAGGGTTTATTCATGTTAATCTGACTGGGTATAGTAGGAAAAGGTTTATTCATGTTAATCTGACTGGGTATAGTAGGAAAAGGTTTATTCATGTTAATCTGACTCTGGGTATAGTAGGAAAAGGGTTTATTCATGTTAATCTGACTGGGTATAGTAGGAAAAGGGTTTATTCATGTTAATCTGACTCTGGGTAAGTAGGAAAGGGTTTATTAATGTTAATCTGACTCTGGGTATAGTAGGAAAAGTTAATCTGGTTTATTCATGTTAATCTGACTGGGTATAGTAGGAAAAAGGGTATTAATGTTAATCTGGCTCTGGGTATAGGAAAAGGGTTTATTCATGTTAATCACTGGGTTAGTAGGAAAAATGGTTTATTCATGTTAATCTGACTGGGTATAGTAGGAAAAAGGTTTATTCGTGTTAATCTGACTCTGGGTAAGTAGGAAACAGGTTTATTCATGTTAATCTGACTAGGTATAGTAGGAAAAGGGTTTATTCATGTTAATCTGACTGGGTATAGTAGGAAAAGGGTTTATTAATGGTAATCTGGCTCTGGGTAAGTAGGAAAAGGGTTTATTCATGTTAATCTGACTCTGGGTAAGTACGAAAAGGGTTTATTCATGTTAATCTGACTGGGTATAGTAGGAAAAGGGTTTATTCATGTTAATCTGACTGGGTATAGTAGGAAAAAGGTTTATTCATGTTAATCTGACTGGGTATAGTAGGAAAAGGGTTTATTCATGTTAATCTGACTCTGGGTATAGTAGGAAAAGGGTTTATTCATGTTAATCTGACTGGGTATAGTAGGAAAAGGGTTTATTCATGTTAATCTGACTCTGGGTAAGTAGGAAAAGGGTTTATTAATGTTAATCTGACTCTGGGTATAGTAGGAAAAGGGTTTATTCATGTTAATCTGACTCTGGGTAAGTAGGAAAAGGGTTTATTCATGTTAATCTGACTGGGTATAGTAGGAAAAGGGTTTATTCATGTTAATCTGACTGGGTATAGTAGGACTCTGGGTAAAGGGTTTATTAATGTTAATCTGACTCTGGGTAAGTAGGAAAAGGGTTTATTCATGTTAATCTGACTCTGGGTAAGTACGAAAATGGTTTATTCATGTTAATCTGACTGGGTATAGAAAAAAGGTTTATTCATGTTAATCTGACTGGGTAAGTAGGAAAAGGGTTTATTCATGTTAATCTGACTGGGTATAGTAGGAAAAGGGTTTATTCATGTTAAAATAGTAGGAAAAGGGTTTATTCATGTTAATCTGACTGGTATAGTAGGAAAAGGGTTTATTCATGTTAATCTGACTCTGGGTAAGTAGGAAAAGGGTTTATTCATGTTAATCTGACTCTGGGTATAGTAGGAAAAGGGTTTATTCATGTTAATCTGACTGGGTATAGTAGGAAAAGGGTTTATTCATGTTAATCTGACTGGGTATAGTAGGAAAAGGGTTTATTCATGTTAATCTGACTCTAGGTATAATAGGAAAAGGGTTTATTCATGTTAATCTGACTCTGGGTATAGTAGGAAAAGGGTTTATTCATGTTAATCTGACTCTGGGTATAGTAGGAAAATGGTTTATTCATGTTAATCTGACTGGGTATAGTAGGAAAAGGGTTTATTCATGTTAATCTGACTGGGTATAGTAGGAAAAGGGTTTATTCATGTTAATCTGACTCTAGGTATAATAGGAAAAGGGTTTATTCATGTTAATCTGACTCTGGGTATAGTAGGAAAAGGGTTTATTCATGTTAATCTGACTCTGGGTAAGTAGGAAAAGGGTTTATTCATGTTAATCTGACTCTGGGTAAGTAGGAAAAGGGTTTATTCATGTTAATCTGACTCTGGGTATAGTAGGAAAAGGGTTTATTCATGTTAATCTGACTGGGTATAGTAGGAAAAGGGTTTATTCATGTTAATCTGACTGGGTATAGTAGGAAAAGGGTTTATTCATGTTAATCTGACTCTGGGTATAGTAGGAAAAGGGTTTATTCATGTTAATCTGACTGGGTATAGTAGGAAAAGGGTTTATTCATGTTAATCTGACTCTGGGTATAGTAGGAAAAGGGTTTATTCATGTTAATCTGACTCTGGGTATAGTAGGAAAAGGGTTTATTCATGTTAATCTGACTCTGGGTATAGTAGGATAGTAGGTTTATTCATGTTAATCTGACTCTGGGTAAGTAGGAAACAGGTTTATTCATGTTAATCTGACTCTGGAAAGAGGGTTTATTAATGTTAATCTGACTCTGGGTAAGTAGGAAAAGGGTTTATTCATGTTAATCTGACTCTGGGTAAGTACGAAAATGGTTTATTCATGTTAATCTGACTGGGTATAGTAGGAAAATGGTTTATTCATGTTAATCTGACTCTGGGTAAGTAGGAAAAGGGTTTATTCATGTTAATCTGACTGGGTATAGTAGGAAAAGGGTTTATTCATGTTAATCTGACTGGGTATAGTAGGAAAGGTTTATTCATGTTAATCTGACTGGGTATAGTAGGAAAAGGTTTGTTCTGACTGGGTATATCATGTTAATCTGGAGTATAGTAGGAAAAGGGTTTATTCATGTTAATCTGACTGGGTATAGTAGGAAAAGAGGTTTATTCATGTTAATCTGACTCTATAGTAGGAAAGGGTTTATAGTTAATCTGACTCTAGGTATAATAGGAAAAGGGTTTATTCATGTTAATCTGACTCTGGGTATAGTAGGAAAAGGGTTTATTCATGTTAATCTGACTCTGGGTATAGTAGGAAAATGGTTTATTCATGTTAATCTGACTGGGTATAGTAGGAAAAGTTTTATTCATGTTAATCTGACTGGGTATAGTAGGAAAAGGGTTTATTCATGTTAATCTGACTCTAGGTATAATAGGAAAAGGGTTTATTCATGTTAATCTGACTCTGGGTATAGTAGGAAAAGGGTTTATTCATGTTAATCTGACTCTGGGTAAGTAGGAAAAGGGTTTATTAACGTTAATCTGACTCTGGGTAAGTAGGAAAAGGGTTTATTCATGTTAATCTGACTGGGTATAGTAGGAAAAGGGTTTATTCATGTTAATCTGACTGGGTATAGTAGGAAAAGGGTTTATTCATGTTAATCTGACTCTGGGTATAGTAGGAAAAGGGTTTATTCATGTTAATCTGACTCTGGGTATAGTAGGAAAAGGGTTTATTCATGTTAATCTGACTCTGGGTAAATAGGAAAAGGGTTTATTCATGTTAATCTGACTGGGTATAGTAGGAAAAGGGTTTATTAATGTTAATCTGACTCTGGGTATAGTAGGAAAAGGGTTTATTCATGTTAATCTGACTCTGGGTATAGTAGGAAAAGGGTTTATTCATGTTAATCTGACTGGGTATAGTAGGAAAAGGGTTTATTCATGTTAATCTGACTGGGTATAGTAGGAAAAGGGTTTATTCATGTTAATCTGACTGGGTATAGTAGGAAAAGGGTTTATTCATGTTAATCTGACTGGGTATAGTAGGAAAGGGTTTATTCATGTTAATCTGACTGGGTATAGTAGGAAAAGGGTTTATTCATGGCTCAATCTGACTGGGTATAGTAGGAAAGGGTTTTATTCATGTTAATCTGACTGGGTATAGTAGGGAAAAGGGTTTATTCATGTTAATCTGACTGGGTATAGTAGGAAAGGGTTTATTCATGTTGTACATAGGTCTTAATCTGACTCGGTAATGGAAAATGGTTTATTCATATTGATAACTGGTGCATAATGAGAAAAGGAGTTTATTCATGTTAATCTGACTGCATTATAGTAGGAAAAGGGTTTATTCATGTTATGCATGAGTTAATCTGACTCTGGGTAAATAGGAAAATGGTTTATTCATGTTAATCTGACTGGGTATAGTAGGAAAAGGGTTTATTCATGTTAATCTGACTGGGTATAGTAGGAAAAGGGTTTATTCATGTTAATCTGACTGGTATAGTAGGAAAAGGGTTTATTCATGTTAATCTGACTCTAGGTATAATAGGAAAAGGGGTTTATTCATATAGTGGAAAATCTGTTAATCTGGGGTAAGTAGGAAAAGGGTTTATTAACGTTAATCTGACTCTGGGTAAGTAGGAAAAGGGTTTATTCATGTTAATCTGACTCATGGATATAGTAGGAAAAGGGTTTATTCATGTTAATCTGACTCTGGGTATAGTAGGAAAAGGGTTTATTCATGTTAATCTGACTCTGGGTATAGTAGGAAAAGGTTTATTCATGTTAATCTGACTGGGTATAGTAGGAAAGGTTTATTCATGTTAATCTGACTGGGTATAGTAGGAAAGGGTTTATTAATGTTAATCTGACTGGGCATAGTAGGAAAAGGGTTTATTCATGTTAATCTGACTGGGTATAGTAGGAAAAGGGTTTATTCATGTTAATCTGACTCTGGGTATAGTAGGGAAAAGGGTTTATTCATATTAATCTGACTGGGTATAGTAGGAAAAGGGTTTATTCATGTTAATCTGACTCTGGGTATAGTAGGAAAAGGGTTTATTCATGTTAATCTGACTGGGTATAGTAGGAAAAGGGTTTATTCATGTTAATCTGACTCTAGGTATAATAGGAAAAGGGTTTATTCATGTTAATCTGACTCTGGGTATAGTAGGAAAAAGGGTTTATTCATGTTAATCTGACTCTGGGTATAGGAAAATGGTTTATTCATGTTAATCTGACTGGGTATAGTAGGAAAGGGTTTATTCATGTTAATCTGACTGGTATAGTAGGAAAGGGTTTATTCATGTTAATCTGACTCTAGGTATAATAGGAAAAGGGTTTATTCATGTTAATCTGACTCTGGGTATAGTAGGAAAGGGTTTATTCATGTTAATCTGACTCTGGGTAAGTAGGAAAGGGGTTAATCTGACTCTAAGTAGGAAGGTTTATTCGTTAATCTGACTCTGGGTATAGTAGGAAAAGGGTTTATTCATGTTAATCTGACTGGGTATAGTGGTTATTCATGTTAATCTGACTGGGTATAGTAGGAAAAGGTTTATTCATGTTAATCTGACTGGGTATAGTAGGAAAAAGGTTTATTCATGTTAATCGGCTAGGTATAGTAGGAAAAGAGGTTTATTAATGTTAATCTGGCTAAGGTATAGTAGGAAAAGGGTTTATTCATGTTAATCTGACTGGGTATAGTAGGAAAATGGTTTATTCATGTTAATCTGACTGGGTATAGTAGGAAAAAGGTTTATTCGTGTTAATCTGACTCTGGGTAAGTAGGAAACAGGTTTATTCATGTTAATCTGACTAGGTATAGTAGGAAAGGGTTTATTCATGTTAATCTGACTGGGTATAGTAGGAAAAGGGTTTATTAATGGTAATCTGGC